>NC_069130.1:15216365-15516365 GCF_026914265.1 Mya arenaria | reverse complement strand
TACATCCATTATATATGCCAAACTATTACGGGCACGCAATGAGTTTGATGGGCGGTGCATTCTCTGACATCCATTAGATATGCCAAACTATTACGGGCACGCAATGAGTTTGATAAGCGGTGCATTCTCTTACATTCATTAGATATGCCAAACTATTACGGGCACGCAATGAGTTTGATAAGCGGTGCATTCTCTGACATCCATTAGATATGCCAAACTATTACGGGCACGCAATGAGTTTGATAAGCGGTGCATTCTCTGACATCCATTAGATATGCCAAACTATTACGGGCATGCAATGAGTTTGATGGGCGGTGCATTCTCTGACATCCATTAGATATGCCAAACTATAAGAGGCACACAATAAGTTTGATGGGCGGTGCATTCTCTTACATCCATTATATATGCCAAACAATTACGGGCACGCAATGAGTTTGATAAGCGGTGCATTCTCTTACATCCATTAGATATGCCAAACTATTACGGGCACGCAATGAGTTTGATAAGCGGTGCATTCTCTGACATCCATTAGATATGCCAAACTATTACGGGCACGCAATGAGTTTGATAAGCGGTGCATTCTCTGACATCCATTAGATATGCCAAACTATTACGGGCACGCAATGAGTTTGATAAGCGGTGCATTCTCTTACATTCATTAGATATGCCAAACTATTACGGGCACGCAATGAGTTTGATGGGCGGTGCATTCTCTGACATTCATTAGATATGCCAAAATATTACGGGCACGCAATGAGTTTGATAAGCGGTGCATTCTCTTACATTCATTAGATATGCCAAACTATTACGGGCACGCAATGAGTTTGATGGGCGGTGCATTCTCTGACATTCATTAGATATGCCAAACTATTACGGGCACGCAATGAGTTTGATAAGCGGTACATTCTCTGACATTCATTAGATATGCCAAACTATTACGGGCACGCAATGAGTTTGATAAGCGGTGCATTCTCTGACATCCATTATATATGCCAAACTATTACGGGCACGCGATGAGTTTGATAAGCGGTGCATTCTCTTACATTCATTAGATATGCCAAACTATTACGGGCATGCAATGAGTTTGATGGGCGGTGCATTCTCTGACATCCATTAGATATGCCAAACTATTACGGGCACGCAATGAGTTTGATAAGCGGTGCATTCTCTGACATCCATTAGATATGCCAAAATATTATGGGCACGCAATGAGTTTGATAAGCGGTGCATTCTCTTACATTCATTAGATATGCCAAACTATTACGGGCACGCAATGAGTTTGATGGGCGGTGCATTCTCTTACATTCATTAGATATGCCAAACTATTACGGGCACGCAATGAGTTTGATAAGCGGTCCATTCTCTGACATTCATTAGAAATGCCAAACTATTATGGGCACGCAATGAGTTTGATAAGCGGTGCATTCTCTGACATCCATTATGTATGCCAAACTATTACGGGCACGCAATGAGTTTGATAAGCGGTGCATTCTCTTACATTCATTAGATATGCCAAACTATTACGGGCACGCAATGAATTTGATGGGCGGTGCATTCTCTGACATTCATTAGATATGACAAACTATTACGGGCACGCAATGAGTTTGATAAGCGGTGCATTCTCTTACATTCATTAGATATGCCAAACTATTACGGGCACGCAATGAGTTTGATGGGCGGTGCATTCTCTGACATTCATTAGATATGCCAAACTATTACGGGCACGCAATGAGTTTGATAAGCGGTACATTCTCTGACATTCATTATATATGCCAAACTATTACGGGCACGCAATGAGTTTGATAAGCGGTACATTCTCTTACATTCATTAGAAATGCCAAACTATTACCGGCACGCAATGAGTTTGATAAGCGGTGCATTCTCTTACATTCATTAGATATGCCAAACTATTACGGGCACGCAATGAGTTTGATGGGCGGTGCATTCTCTGACATTCATTAGATATGCCAAACTATTACGGGCACGCAATGAGTTTGATAAGCGGTGCATTCTCTGACATTCATTAGATATGCCAAACTATTACGGGCACGCAATGAGTTTGATAAGCGGTACATTCTCTGACATTCATTATATATGCCAAACTATTACGGGCACGCAATGAGTTTGATAAGCGGTGCATTCTCTTACATTCATTATATATGCCAAACTATTACGGGCACGCAATGAGTTTGATAAGCGGTGCATTCTCTTACATTCATTTGAAATGCCAAACTATGACGGACACTCAATGAGTTTCATGGGCTGTGCATTCTCTGACATTCATTAGATATGCCAAACTATTACGGGCACGCAATGAGTTTGATACGCGGTGCATTCTCTGACATTCATTAAAAATGCCAAACTATTACGGACACGCAATAAGTTTGATAAGCGGTGCATTCTCTGACATCCATTATATATGCCAAACTATTACGGGCACTCAATGAGTTTGATAAGCGGTGCATTCTCTTACATTCATTAGATATGCCAAACTATTACCGGCACGCAATGAGTTTGATAAGCGGTACATTCTCTGACATCCATTATATATGCCAAACTATTACGGGCACGCAATGAGTTTGATACGCGGTGCATTCTCTGACATTCATTAAAAATGCCAAACTATTACGGACACACAATAAGTTTGATAAGCGGTACATTCTCTGACATCCATTATATATGCCAAACTATTACGGGCACGCAATGAGTTTGATGGGCGGTACATTCTCTGACATCCATTATATATGCCAAACTATTACGGGCACTCAATGAGTTTGATAAGCGGTGCATTCTCTGACATCCATTATATATGCCAAACTATTACGGGCACTCAATGAATTTGGTAAGCGGTGCATTCTCTGACATCCATTAGATATGCCAAACTATTACGGACACGCAATGAGTTTGATGGGCGGTGCATTCTCTTACATTCATTAGATATGCCAAACTATTACGGACACGCAATGAGTTTGATGGGCGGTACATTCTCTGACATCCATTAGATATGCCAAACTATTACGGGCACTCAATGAGTTTGATGGGCGGTGCATTCTCTGACATCCATTATATATGCCAAACTATTACGGGCACTCAATGAGTTTGATGGGCGGTGCATTCTCTTACATCCATTATATATGCCAAACTATTACGGGCACTCAATGAGTTTGATAAGCGGTGCATTCTCTGACATCCATTATATATGCCAAACTATTACGGGCACTCAATGAGTTTGATGGGCGGTGCATTCTCTTACATTCATTAGATATGCCAAACTATTACGGACACGCAATGAGTTTGATGGGCGGTACATTCTCTGACATCCATTATATATGCCAAACTATTACGGGCATGCAAAGAGTTTGATAAGCGGTGCATTCTTTGACATCCATTATATGTGCCAAACTATTACGGGCACTTAATGAGTTTGATGGGCGGTGCATTCTCTTACATTCATTAGATATGCCAAACTATTACGGACACGCAATGAGTTTGATGGGCGGTACATTCTCTGACATCCATTATATATGCCAAACTATTACGGGTACACAATGAGTTTGATAAGCGGTCTATTCTCTTACATTCATTAGAAATGCCAAACTATTACGGGCACGCAATGAGTTTGATAAGCGGTGCATTCTCTGACATTCATTAGATATGCCAAACTATTACGGGCACGCAATGAGTTTGATAAGCGGTCTATTCTCTGATATTCATTAGATATGCCAAACTATTACGGGCACTCAATGAGTTTGATGGGCGGTACATTCTCTGACATCCATTAGATATGCCAAACTATTACGGGCACTCAATGAGTTTGATGGGCGGTGCATTCTCTGACATCCATTAGATATGCTAAACTATTACGGGCACGCAATGAGTTTGATGGGCGGTACATTCTCTGACATTCATTAGAAATGCCAAACTATTATGGGCACGCAATGAGTTTGATAAGCGGTACATTCTCTGACATCCATTAGATATGCCAAACTATTACGGGTACACAATAAGTTTGATAAGCGGTACATTCTCTGACATCCATTAGATATGCCAAACTATTACGGGCACGCAATGAGTTTGATAAGCGGTGCATTCTCTGACATTCATTAGATATGCCAAACTATTACGGGCACACAATAAATTTGATGGGCGGTGCATTCTCTGACATTCATTAGATATGCCAAACTATTACGGGTACACAATGAGTTTGATAAGCGGTCTATTCTCTGATATTCATTAGATATGCCAAACTATTACGGGCACTCAATGAGTTTGATGGGCGGTACATTCTCTGACATTCATTAGATATGCCAAACTATATGGGCACGCAATGAGTTTGATAAGCGGTGCATTCTCTGACATTCATTAGATATGCCAAACTATTACGGGCACACAATAAATTTGATGGGCGGTGCATTCTCTGACATTCTTTAGATATGCCAAACTATTACGGGCACACAATGAGTTTGATAAGCGGTGCATTCTCTGATATTCATTAGATATGCCAAACTGTTACGGGCACGCAATGAGTTTGATGGGCTGTGCATTCTCTGACATTCATTAGATATGCCAAACTATTACGGACACGTAATAAGTTTGATGGGCGGTGCATTCTCTTACATTCTTTAGATATGCCAAACTATTACGGGCACACAATGAGTTTGGTAAGCGGTGCATTCTCTGATATTCTTTAGATATGCCAAACTATTACGGACACGCAATGAGTTTGATGGGCTGTGCATTCTCTGACATTCATTAGATATGCCAAACTATTTCGGACACGTAATGAGTTTGATGGGCTGTGCATTCTCTTACATTCTTTAGATATGCCAAACTATTACGGACACGTAATGAGTTTGATGGGCGGTGCATTCTCTTACATTCTTTAGATATGCCAAACTATTACGGACACGCAATGAGTTTGATGGGCTGTGCATTCTCTGACATTCTTTAGATATGCCAAACTATTACGGACACGCAATGAGTTTGATGGGCTGTGCATTCTCTGACATTCATTAGATATGCCAAACTATTACGGACACGTAATAAGTTTGATGGGCGGTGCATTCTCTTACATTCTTTAGATATGCCAAACTATTACGGGCACGCAATGAGTTTGATGGGCGGTGCATTCTCTTACATTCATTAGATATGCCAAACTATTACGGGCACGCAATGAGTTTGATAAGCGGTGCATTCTCTTACATTCTTTAGATATGCCAAACTATTACGGGCACGCAATGAGTTTGATGGGCGGTGCATTCTCTGACATTCATTAGATATGCCAAACTATTACGGACACGTAATAAGTTTGATGGGCGGTGCATTCTCTGACATTCATTAGAAATGCCAAACTATTACGGGCACGCAATGAGTTTGATAAGTGGTACATTCTCTGACATTCATTATATATGCCAAACTATTACGGGCACGCAATGAGGTTGATAAGCGGTGCATTCTCTTACATTCATTAGATATGCCAAACTATTACGGGCACGCAATGAGTTTGATAAGCGGTGCATTCTCTGACATCCATTAGATATGCCAAACTATTACGGGCACGCAATGAGTTTGATAAGTGGTGCATTCTCTGACATCCATTAGATATGCCAAACTATTACGGACACGCAATGAGTTTGATAAGCGGTGCATTCTCTGACATCCATTAGATATGCCAAACTGTTACGGGCACGCAATGAGTTTGATAAGCGGTGCATTCTCTGACATCCATTAGATATGCCAAACTATTACGGGCACGCAATGAGTTTGATAAGCGGTGCATTCTCTTACATTCATTAGATATGCCAAACTATTACGGGCACGCAATGAGTTTGATAAGCGGTGCATTCTCTGACATTCATTAGATATGCCAAACTATTACGGGCACGCAATGAGTTTGATAAGCGGTTCATTCTCTGACATCCATTAGATATGCCAAACTATTACGGGCATGCAATGAGTTTGATGGGCGGTGCATTCTCTGACATCCATTAGATATGCCAAACTATTACGGGCACGCAATGAGTTTGATAAGCGGTGCATTCTCTGACATCCATTAGATATGCCAAACTGTTACGGGCACGCAATGAGTTTGATGGGCGGTACATTCTCTTACATTCATTAGATATGCCAAACTATTACGGGCACGCAATGAGTTTGATGGGCGGTGCATTCTCTGACATTCATTAGATATGCCAAACTATTACGGGCACGCAATGAGTTTGATAAGCGGTCCATTCTCTGACATTCATTAGAAATGCCAAACTATTATGGGCACGCAATGAGTTTGATAAGCGGTGCATTCTCTGACATCCATTATGTATGCCAAACTATTACGGGCACGCAATGAGTTTGATAAGCGGTGCATTCTCTTACATTCATTAGATATGCCAAACTATTACGGGCACGCAATGAATTTGATGGGCGGTGCATTCTCTGACATTCATTAGATATGACAAACTATTACGGGCACGCAATGAGTTTGATAAGCGGTGCATTCTCTTACATTCATTAGATATGCCAAACTATTACGGGCACGCAATGAGTTTGATGGGCGGTGCATTCTCTGACATTCATTAGATATGCCAAACTATTACGGGCACGCAATGAGTTTGATAAGCGGTACATTCTCTGACATTCATTATATATGCCACACTATTACGGGCACGCAATGAGTTTGATAAGCGGTACATTCTCTTACATTCATTAGAAATGCCAAACTATTACCGGCACGCAATGAGTTTGATAAGCGGTGCATTCTCTTACATTCATTAGATATGCCAAACTATTACGGGCACGCAATGAGTTTGATGGGCGGTGCATTCTCTGACATTCATTAGATATGCCAAACTATTACGGGCACGCAATGAGTTTGATAAGCGGTGCATTCTCTGACATTCATTAGATATGCCAAACTATTACGGGCACGCAATGAGTTTGATAAGCGGTACATTCTCTGACATTCATTATATATGCCAAACTATTACGGGCACGCAATGAGTTTGATAAGCGGTGCATTCTCTTACATTCATTATATATGCCAAACTATTACGGGCACGCAATGAGTTTGATAAGCGGTGCATTCTCTTACATTCATTTGAAATGCCAAACTATGACGGACACTCAATGAGTTTCATGGGCTGTGCATTCTCTGACATTCATTAGATATGCCAAACTATTACGGGCACGCAATGAGTTTGATACGCGGTGCATTCTCTGACATTCATTAAAAATGCCAAACTATTACGGACACGCAATAATTTTGATAAGCGGTGCATTCTCTGACATCCATTATATATGCCAAACTATTACGGGCACTCAATGAGTTTGATAAGCGGTGCATTCTCTTACATTCATTAGATATGCCAAACTATTACCGGCACGCAATGAGTTTGATAAGCGGTACATTCTCTGACATCCATTATATATGCCAAACTATTACGGGCACGCAATGAGTTTGATACGCGGCGCATTCTCTGACATTCATTAAAAATGCCAAACTATTACGGACACACAATAAGTTTGATAAGCGGTACATTCTCTGACATCCATTATATATGCCAAACTATTACGGGCACGCAATGAGTTTGATGGGCGGTACATTCTCTGACATCCATTATATATGCCAAACTATTACGGGCACTCAATGAGTTTGATAAGCGGTGCATTCTCTGACATCCATTATATATGCCAAACTATTACGGGCACTCAATGAATTTGGTAAGCGGTGCATTCTCTGACATCCATTAGATATGCCAAACTATTACGGACACGCAATGAGTTTGATGGGCGGTACATTCTCTGACATCCATTAGATATGCCAAACTATTACGGGCACTCAATGAGTTTGATGGGCGGTGCATTCTCTGACATCCATTATATATGCCAAACTATTACGGGCACTCAATGAGTTTGATGGGCGGTGCATTCTCTTACATCCATTATATATGCCAAACTATTACGGGCACTCAATGAGTTTGATAAGCGGTGCATTCTCTGACATCCATTATATATGCCAAACTATTACGGGCACTCAATGAGTTTGATGGGCGGTGCATTCTCTTACATTCATTAGATATGCCAAACTATTACGGACACGCAATGAGTTTGATGGGCGGTACATTCTCTGACATCCATTATATATGCCAAACTATTACGGGCATGCAAAGAGTTTGATAAGCGGTGCATTCTTTGACATCCATTATATGTGCCAAACTATTACGGGCACTCAATGAGTTTGATGGGCGGTGCATTCTCTTACATTCATTAGATATGCCAAACTATTACGGACACGCAATGAGTTTGATGGGCGGTACATTCTCTGACATCCATTATATATGCCAAACTATTACGGGTACACAATGAGTTTGATAAGCGGTCTATTCTCTGATATTCATTAGATATGCCAAACTATTACGGGCACGCAATGAGTTTGATAAGCAGTACATTCTCTTACATTCATTAGAAATGCCAAACTATTACGGGCACGCAATGAGTTTGATAAGCGGTGCATTCTCTGACATTCATTAGAAATGCCAAACTATTACGGGCACGCAATGAGTTTGATAAGCGGTCTATTCTCTGATATTCATTAGATATGCCAAACTATTACGGGCACTCAATGAGTTTGATGGGCGGTACATTCTCTGACATCCATTAGATATGCCAAACTATTACGGGCACTCAATGAGTTTGATGGGCGGTGCATTCTCTGACATCCATTAGATATGCTAAACTATTACGGGCACGCAATGAGTTTGATGGGCGGTACATTCTCTGACATTCATTAGAAATGCCAAACTATTATGGGCACGCAATGAGTTTGATAAGCGGTACATTCTCTGACATCCATTAGATATGCCAAACTATTACGGGTACACAATAAGTTTGATAAGCGGTACATTCTCTGACATCCATTAGATATGCCAAACTATTACGGGCACGCAATGAGTTTGATAAGCGGTGCATTCTCTGACATTCATTAGATATGCCAAACTATTACGGGCACACAATAAATTTGATGGGCGGTGCATTCTCTGACATTCATTAGATATGCCAAACTATTACGGGTACACAATGAGTTTGATAAGCGGTCTATTCTCTGATATTCATTAGATATGCCAAACTATTACGGGCACTCAATGAGTTTGATAAGCGGTGCATTCTCTGACATCCATTATATATGCCAAACTATTACGGGCACTCAATAAATTTGGTAAGCGGTGCATTCTCTGACATCCATTAGATATGCCAAACTATTACGGACACGCAATGAGTTTGATAAGCGGTGCATTCTCTGACATCCATTAGATATGCCAAACTGTTACGGGCACGCAATGAGTTTGATAAGCGGTGCATTCTCTGACATCCATTAGATATGCCAAACTATTACGGGCACGCAATGAGTTTGATAAGCGGTGCATTCTCTTACATTCATTAGATATGCCAAACTATTACGGGCACGCAATGAGTTTGATAAGCGGTGCATTCTCTGACATTCATTAGATATGCCAAACTATTACGGGCACGCAATGAGTTTGATAAGCGGTTCATTCTCTGACATCCATTAGATATGCCAAACTATTACGGGCATGCAATGAGTTTGATGGGCGGTGCATTCTCTGACATCCATTAGATATGCCAAACTATTACGGGCACGCAATGAGTTTGATAAGCGGTGCATTCTCTGACATCCATTAGATATGCCAAACTGTTACGGGCACGCAATGAGTTTGATGGGCGGTACATTCTCTTACATTCATTAGATATGCCAAACTATTACGGGCACGCAATGAGTTTGATGGGCGGTGCATTCTCTGACATTCATTAGATATGCCAAACTATTACGGGCACGCAATGAGTTTGATAAGCGGTCCATTCTCTGACATTCATTAGAAATGCCAAACTATTATGGGCACGCAATGAGTTTGATAAGCGGTGCATTCTCTGACATCCATTATGTATGCCAAACTATTACGGGCACGCAATGAGTTTGATAAGCGGTGCATTCTCTTACATTCATTAGATATGCCAAACTATTACGGGCACGCAATGAATTTGATGGGCGGTGCATTCTCTGACATTCATTAGATATGACAAACTATTACGGGCACGCAATGAGTTTGATAAGCGGTGCATTCTCTTACATTCATTAGATATGCCAAACTATTACGGGCACGCAATGAGTTTGATGGGCGGTGCATTCTCTGACATTCATTAGATATGCCAAACTATTACGGGCACGCAATGAGTTTGATAAGCGGTACATTCTCTGACATTCATTATATATGCCAAACTATTACGGGCACGCAATGAGTTTGATAAGCGGTACATTCTCTTACATTCATTAGAAATGCCAAACTATTACCGGCACGCAATGAGTTTGATAAGCGGTGCATTCTCTTACATTCATTAGATATGCCAAACTATTACGGGCACGCAATGAGTTTGATGGGCGGTGCATTCTCTGACATTCATTAGATATGCCAAACTATTACGGGCACGCAATGAGTTTGATAAGCGGTGCATTCTCTGACATTCATTAGATATGCCAAACTATTACGGGCACGCAATGAATTTGGTAAGCGGTACATTCTCTGACATTCATTATATATGCCAAACTATTACGGGCACGCAATGAGTTTGATAAGCGGTGCATTCTCTTACATTCATTATATATGCCAAACTATTACGGGCACGCAATGAGTTTGATAAGCGGTGCATTCTCTTACATTCATTTGAAATGCCAAACTATGACGGACACTCAATGAGTTTCATGGGCTGTGCATTCTCTGACATTCATTAGATATGCCAAACTATTACGGGCACGCAATGAGTTTGATACGCGGTGCATTCTCTGACATTCATTAAAAATGCCAAACTATTACGGACACGCAATAAGTTTGATAAGCGGTGCATTCTCTGACATCCATTATATATGCCAAACTATTACGGGCACTCAATGAGTTTGATAAGCGGTGCATTCTCTTACATTCATTAGATATGCCAAACTATTACCGGCACGCAATGAGTTTGATAAGCGGTACATTCTCTGACATCCATTATATATGCTAAACTATTACGGGCACGCAATGAGTTTGATACGCGGTGCATTCTCTGACATTCATTAAAAATGCCAAACTATTACGGACACACAATAAGTTTGATAAGCGGTACATTCTCTGACATCCATTATATATGCCAAACTATTACGGGCACGCAATGAGTTTGATGGGCGGTACATTCTCTGACATCCATTATATATGCCAAACTATTACGGGCACTCAATGAGTTTGATAAGCGGTGCATTCTCTGACATCCATTATATATGCCAAACTATTACGGGCACGCAATGAGTTTGATAAGCGGTGCATTCTCTGACATCCATTAGATATGCCAAACTATTACGGACACGCAATGAGTTTGATGGGCGGTGCATTCTCTTACATTCATTAGATATGCCAAACTATTACGGACACGCAATGAGTTTGATGGGCGGTACATTCTCTGACATCCATTAGATATGCCAAACTATTACGGGCACTCAATGAGTTTGATGGGCGGTGCATTCTCTGACATCCATTATATATGCCAAACTATTACGGGCACTCAATGAGTTTGATGGGCGGTGCATTCTCTTACATCCATTATATATGCCAAACTATTACGGGCACTCAATGAGTTTGATAAGCGGTGCATTCTCTGACATCCATTATATATGCCAAACTATTACGGGCACTCAATGAGTTTGATGGGCGGTGCATTCTCTTACATTCATTAGATATGCCAAACTATTACGGACACGCAATGAGTTTGATGGGCGGTACATTCTCTGACATCCATTATATATGCCAAACTATTACGGGCATGCAAAGAGTTTGATAAGCGGTGCATTCTTTGACATCCATTATATGTGCCAAACTATTACGGGCACTCAATGAGTTTGATGGGCGGTGCATTCTCTTACATTCATTAGATATGCCAAACTATTACGGACACGCAATGAGTTTGATGGGCGGTACATTCTCTGACATCCATTATATATGCCAAACTATTACGGGTACACAATGAGTTTGATAAGCGGTCTATTCTCTGATATTCATTAGATATGCCAAACTATTACGGGCACGCAATGAGTTTGATAAGCAGTACATTCTCTTACATTCATTAGAAATGCCAAACTATTACGGGCACGCAATGAGTTTGATAAGCGGTGCATTCTCTGACATTCATTAGATATGCCAAACTATTACGGGCACGCAATGAGTTTGATAAGCGGTCTATTCTCTGATATTCATTAGATATGCCAAACTATTACGGGCACTCAATGAGTTTGATGGGCGGTACATTCTCTGACATCCATTAGATATGCCAAACTATTACGGGCACTCAATGAGTTTGATGGGCGGTGCATTCTCTGACATCCATTAGATATGCTAAACTATTACGGGCACGCAATGAGTTTGATGGGCGGTACATTCTCTGACATTCATTAGAAATGCCAAACTATTATGGGCACGCAATGAGTTTGATAAGCGGTACATTCTCTGACATCCATTAGATATGCCAAACTATTACGGGTACACAATAAGTTTGATAAGCGGTACATTCTCTGACATCCATTAGATATGCCAAACTATTACGGGCACGCAATGAGTTTGATAAGCGGTGCATTCTCTGACATTCATTAGATATGCCAAACTATTACGGGCACACAATAAATTTGATGGGCGGTGCATTCTCTGACATTCATTAGATATGCCAAACTATTACGGGTACACAATGAGTTTGATAAGCGGTCTATTCTCTGATATTCATTAGATATGCCAAACTATTACGGGCACTCAATGAGTTTGATGGGCGGTACATTCTCTGACATTCATTAGATATGCCAAACTATTACGGGCACGCAATGAGTTTGATAAGCGGTGCATTCTCTGACATTCATTAGATATGCCAAACTATTACGGGCACACAATAAATTTGATGGGCGGTGCATTCTCTGACATTCTTTAGATATGCCAAACTATTACGGGCACACAATGAGTTTGATAAGCGGTGCATTCTCTGATATTCATTAGATATGCCAAACTGTTACGGGCACGCAATGAGTTTGATGGGCTGTGCATTCTCTGACATTCATTAGATATGCCAAACTATTACGGACACGTAATAAGTTTGATGGGCGGTGCATTCTCTTACATTCTTTAGATATGCCAAACTATTACGGGCACACAATGAGTTTGGTAAGCGGTGCATTCTCTGATATTCTTTAGATATGCCAAACTATTACGGACACGCAATGAGTTTGATGGGCTGTGCATTCTCTGACATTTATTAGATATGCCAAACTATTACGGACACGTAATGAGTTTGATGGGCTGTGCATTCTCTTACATTCTTTAGATATGCCAAACTATTACGGACACGTAATGAGTTTGATGGGCGGTGCATTCTCTTACATTCTTTAGATATGCCAAACTATTACGGACACGCAATGAGTTTGATGGGCTGTGCATTCTCTGACATTCATTAGATATGCCAAACTATTACGGACACGCAATGAGTTTGATGGGCTGTGCATTCTCTGACATTCATTAGATATGCCAAACTATTACGGACACGTAATAAGTTTGATGGGCGGTGCATTCTCTTACATTCTTTAGATATGCCAAACTATTACGGGCACGCAATGAGTTTGATGGGCGGTGCATTCTCTGACATTCATTAGATATGCCAAACTATTACGGACACGTAATAAGTTTGATGGGCGGTGCATTCTCTTACATTCTTTAGATATGCCAAACTATTACGGGCACGCAATGAGTTTGATGGGCGGTGCATTCTCTGACATTCATTAGATATGCCAAACTATTACGGACACGTAATAAGTTTGATGGGCGGTGCATTCTCTTACATTCTTTAGATATGCCAAACTATTACGGGCACACAATGAGTTTGATAAGCGGTGCATTCTCTGACATCCATTAGATATGCCAAACTATTACGGGCACACAATGAGTTTGATAAGCGGTGCATTCTCTGATATTCATTAGATATGCCAAACTGTTACGTGCACGCAATGAGTTTGATGGGCGGTGCATTCTCTGACATTTATTAGATATGCCAAACTATTACGTGCACGCAATGAGTTTGATGGGCGGTGCATTCTCTTACATTCATTAGATATGCCAAACTATTACGTGCACGCAATGAGTTTGATAAGCGGTGCATTCTCTGATATTCATTAGATATGCCAAACTATTACGGACACGTAATGAGTTTGGTAAGCGGTGCATTCTCTGACATTTATTAGATATGCCAAACTGTTACGTGCACGCAATGAGTTTGATGGGCTGTGCATTCTCTGACATTCATTAGATATGCCAAACTGTTACGTGCACGCAATGAATTTGATGGGCGGTGCATTCTCTGACATTTATTAGATATGCCAAACTATTACGGGTACACAATGAGTTTGATAAGCGGTGCATTCTCTGATATTCATTAGATATGCCAAACTGTTACGTGCACGCAATGAGTTTGATGGGCGGTACATTCTCTGACATCTATTAGAAATGCCAAACTATTACGGGCACGCAATGAGTTTGGTAAGCGGTGCATTCTCTGACATTTATTAGATATGCCAAACTATTACGGGCACGCAATGAGTTTGATAAGCGGTGCATTCTCTGATATTCATTAGATATGCCAAACTGTTACGTGCACGCAATGAGTTTGGTAAGCGGTGCATTCTCTGACATTTATTAGATATGCCAAACTATTACGGGCACGCAATGAGTTTGGTAAGCGGTGCATTCTCTGATATTCATTAGATATGCCAAACTATTACGGGCACGCAATGAGTTTGATAAGCGGTGCATTCTCTGACATCCATTAGATATGCCAAACTGTTACGGGCACGCAATGAGTTTGATGGGCGGTACATTCTCTGACATCTATTAGAAATGCCAAACTATTTCGGACATTCAATGCGATTGATGGGCGGTACATTCTCTGGGGTTAAATATCTAGTAAACAACATGAACTTTTAAGACGAAATTTCATTTTTGGCTTTCCCCACCAACTTTTTCACTGTGGCAGACCCTTGAATGAGATACTAGGATTTAAAGGGTGTTTTTTCCATCCTGTTGTATTTTACAGTAAGTTATTGTAGTGTATATCGGATACAAAACAGCTAAGCAACTGGCCATATAGCTCTGTCTAATATGAAATGCCTTAGAAAATTGTGCTTATCAAACAACACGCCGTATTCCTTCTGTTGTCCGTTTTCTTGATGCGAAGTGTATTTGTTTAATCAAATTAAAGTTCATAATATTAACAAAATCTCACAGTATTTAAAAAAAGAGTATAATACTTAAAAATGCCATAACATCGGTTTAGGCATTGTGAGCAATTGACCACAATCTAATGGATTAAGGGGAATACCTCGACAAGTTGCAAAAATCGAAATAGTCCTCAGAACCAAACAACGTGTATATAAGTATCTTCCATGGCCGAGAGTGTAAGATGGGTTCATTCCGACCCGAGCATATGGTGTTTTGCGGAAACGAGGTTTACCGAGTTTCCGCAAAAAACCCTGCGCGAGGGTCGGGATGAACCTATCTTACACGAGCGGCTATGGTAGATGCTTTTTCTCCCACCTCAGTTAAACAAAATTTAGTAAAAATGTATTTTTTTGCTGGAACTCTTTTGTGCTCTTTGTGGTTAACCTCGTTTCCGCAAAACACCCTACGCTTGGGTCGGAATGAACCTATCTTACACTCTCGGCCATGGAAGATACTTATAATCTTCTTTGCTGTCGGTGTTGTTTGTTTGATCTCGTCTGTTTTATTGACAAAAGCAAAGGTTGATACTTGTATTGTGGTTACATTAGTGTCATAGTCGGTGGCGGCATGGACCTCGTCGGTATAAGCTATGTTTAACCTTGGATTTAATTTATCAATCGAGATACACACTTGTTCCTTTATGATTTTGAGCCTACTATCCTAATCCCTCAGGGCCTATTTTTATAATTAATGTAAATACCAGGGTTCCAGAGTTCATTGTGCAAAACTATTGAGTGTAAATGTCATTTATTTTATAAAGTTACGTGATATCAAAAGCATGTTAAAATCAATTAAACACAACATTATTGCCTAAGGCGGACAACAACTCGCCTGCATATGAACATATGCAATGAAGCAGAAATGATATTTTAAAATTGAATAACTATTATATTACTTAAAATAACGTCAGTAAAATCAAGAAGCCAGGGGGTGGAAGTGGTTAAGGGGAAGGTGTTTATTTATTTACTCCGGATTTTAGCAATGGCAATGCGCGATCATGTGATCAAACCCCGCGCTAACGGTTATCGTACACTGATATTAATTGCCGATTGTTGTCTCAAACGCATTTAGCTCTACTAAATATAATTTCTGAATGTTTATTTTTGACAATAAACTCTGACTTTGACAATTGAGTTGTTTCCCTTCCTTAACTAAGACCTACCGACAAATATGAGTGTAAATTAATTACATCAAACGTTGGCATCATCTTGTTGTGTTATTTCTTTGTTCATTTTGAATAAAAAAAACAATTCCTTAATCAAAGTGTTTTCACAAATTAAATTTTAAAGAATAGTCAAACAACACCATCAATAACATCCGCGGGAACTGTCAGATTATAGCATCTTTCTTTTAAGCTGGACTTAAAAACTGTTGTTGTTTCTAAGGTTAGTATGATGAATAATTAAAACATATTCTGAAAGGTGGCATTATGATGGATGCTGTGCACTTCTTAAGACGGTAGTTTTTCATTTATCCCGTAAAAATGGTTTCATCAAATTTCGTTTTGGATTCGTCCTGCCACTTAAACAAGAGAGAGTTCACCTGGTTTGTTAAACTAGCCTTGTTTAAGTTAATTTATATTTTATGTCATTTTTTAATATTTTGTTGGGCTTGAATTATTAAGAAAGCCGCATGGTTTCATTAACGACATAAAACATAAGGCATCAAATAAGCAAATTATGACGGTCAGCGCAAAGGTTATAGCTCTCGCATCTCACCATGGCGACCCGGGTATGACTCCTGGCCTGGGCTCATGTTTGGTTGGTGGTCAAGTAGGACATTCGCATTTGATTTTCACGTTTTTTGTTTTTGTTTGAATTTATACAGTGAAGCTTGAATTCCAAATGATCACGGAGCATATGCTTTCCGTATGGCACTGATTTTGCAAAAATCGGGGCAATATTTTGTATCATTAGTTATTTGTGTTCTAAGAAAATATACATTGTAAAAATTGGTATGATAATAAAAAAATGATATGGTAATGCTACAAAACTTTTTATCAAACATAACATTATGCTTTTTGAATCCTATAAATAGTTTAAAAATAGTTACGCTGGCAGTCAATCTTATTTTATTAAATCATCAAAAAGGACAAACATGGTACATACAATGTTTGATATATTACAAAAATAAAAACATACATCAACCACATATTGCCAAAGGTTTACCATGAAATAAATGAATTTAACTCGGCGTTTATAATATGTGCGTTAGCCCAAATCATCTACATTAAGATATAGTTGGTAAAGTTTCCTTCCCATTTAACAAATATAACTCGTCTTTTCGTATTTTTATAAAGTTCTTTTTTTTGTCGCGCTATATTACTATTTTCTTTCCATTTTAGTTCTAAATATGCATTTGATTTAAATAAGAAGTGAATCATTCATTTATGTTTAAACATGTTTATTGATAAAGATGCCTTTTGTCACATGTAAAGATGATTCAGAGGGAAGAACTGTGTAAAGATACTATTGCCTTACCAAGAAAAGCGTCTTTAACTTCCCAATGTTACTCATTGAGATAAAAAAAAAATGATTTCAAACTATACATCTTTTTAAAGTGCAATGTACCTTTATGGGGTAAGATAGACTTATCGCGCTTCATATCAGATACATTACCATTTCTCATTGTGAACACATATATACTACAGCGCGCCCAGATGTTACCGGCTATTGAGCATTGCAAATTGTGGAAAATCCAATTAGACGGACTATGTCATATAAAATATCAAGTGCTGGGAGTCCTGAATTTTAAAGTTATATGACTGTACAAAATGAATGACTACCTACCGTCGATGAGTACGATGAATTATTATTTATGTAGAAAGCACTTCTTTATTATAAAAATACTTTATCATTTGTTCAAATGAGTGTTAAGGTTTAAATCTGTTCAACTCAATATTGCCCGAATGTTTTACTTTAACTTTTAACCTATGCATAATCATTGTTTATTCGATTGATGGAGTCTTTGCTCTCGGATGATTTAACCTCATAAACTAATCGACCCGTGCGTATGAATCAATTGTTGAATCGTAATCTGGTTTTAAATTTACATTAGACTGCATGATGTTATAGTTCTAATGTTCAAATAATCTTTAATGTTCGGGTAATTATAGTTTTTTTTCGTGGTGTTGTAATTCACATTTCAATTCATCACAGTAATATCTCTTATTCAAATTATAAACAATATGTGTAAGAAGAGTTCACTGCCTTATGTAAATTATTGTTGCAGAGAATATAACATGAGTGATCATTCAATAACAAAAAATAGCGAGTTTCTTTAATTTTTCTGTATTCAGTAACAACCTCAGGTTTATCTTACATTTTAGTTCAGACATGAATAGCTAGTAAGGCTGTACTGAATCCAGGAGCTTTGATTGGACGGTACAACTAATTTGCCAATTAACTGGAAGGACTCACTAAGGCATGTATAATGATAAGGATAATGACGATATTGAATAAAATCCCCAGATTTTACATGTGTATTTTTTAACTTAGTTTAGACCTGACTATCGAGTTACCTTAAGAGGCAGTCCTAATTCAAGAAGTTTTGATTGGACTGTAACAATTACTGGTCAATGAACTGAATGGACTCATTGAGGCTTGTCTAAGGCTAAGGATAATGACGATATTGAATATGATGCCCATTGTGTACATATGTATTACTTTTAATACAGTTTAGACCTGAATATCGAGTTCCTTTACGAGGCAGTAATTACTAATTCAAGGAGTTTAGATTGAACTGTAAAAATAACTGGTTAAATGACTGAATGGACTCACTCTGACGTCTCTAGGGGAGAGAATAATGATAATATTGAATACGGCCCCTGATCATTTAGATTGTACATGTGTTTCTGTTAGTCTTTATGTTATGTTTGAATACACCAGTTAATGAAATATGTTTAAATTAAAGAACGATTTTTTTAATTTGGTAAAAGCACCGTAAGAAAATCATCAATCTAGGCTTCAGTGCGCACATTATTTAAACTATTTATTTATGACCTCGCATCACGTCAAGACTACGAGCTATAATTACCTCGCACCACATTTTATTGTATTGGGTATTTCAATTAAAACACGTTACAGGTAATACCAAAAGTTGTATGATGGTATCACCAACAATGTACAATGTACGTGTTTACAAATAAGACCATTCAGTGCGCATTTTGAATTCTACATTGAGATTACACGCACCAAGTCAATCCAAATGTATATTATTGAAATGACACACACCATTAACTTTCAATGGTTTGATCAGCTGGTAATTTAATTAGCTACCCTAACACGAACTATTTATGTAATGTGCGTCTTTGGTATATAATGTATTTTTTTGGTATTGATCTCTGTGACCCGTATTTGTCTTTTGATTTAAAGCGTTAACATTCCAACATTAACATTAATTAGAAGAGTTGCCACATAGAATAAATTGTCGATTGTGTACACCATTGTGCTTTATTCATTGTACGAAATGAATTCTCAAATAAGACAAACGTTAAACGTAGAAAAATACCTTATCAAAGTAAAAATCACCTTTAGAAATGCTCTGACTAAATGTAACACATCACCACTTTACATATTGAACGTAGCCAATTAATGAATAAACCAAGTTTACATATTGAACGTAGACAATACATGCATAAACCAAGTTTACATATTAAACGTATGCAATACATGCATACACCAAGTTTACATATTGAACGTAGTCGATACATGCATAAATCAATTACATTTTGAACGTAGTCGATACATGCATAAACCAATTACATATTGAACGTAGTCAATACATGAATAAACCAAGTCTACTTATTGAACGTTTTCAATAAATGCATACACCAAGGTTACATATTGAACGTAGTCAATACATGCATACACAAAGACCGGAGATTGACCGCGAATTCCTATTTGAGTAATCCAGGATCTGTGTTGAAATTAAGGCTACTTCGAGAGTCCTTGAGGTGTTCATTGTTTTCTGTATATGATTACTTTAATCGCACAGTCTATATATATAGATGATCTGTTACCATAACTTTAAAACCATGCATTTATGTAGTATCCGTTCAATGGTAAAAAGGTAATAAACATAACTTTTTTCTTCAGTTATTTCAATTATTTCAAAGATTAATCGAACAAATTTCAATCGAATTATGTAAAAAGCTGATATAACATTTTTTTTTTCAAATTGAGCATAGAAAATGGCTAACCTTTAAAAACGCTATACAAATTAATCTTGCACTCCTTCTCCTCCACTGTAAAAATCACTTAACATCTTATTACTCACACTACATCACACATTGGTTTAAACAGTATTAAATTACAATCTCTACATTTTTTGAGCGATTTGGCGAAAGATTAGAGTCTAAGCATTGTTTAGATAGTTATCATATTGACAGTGCGTTAAAACAGATACATACAATCTCAAGTTAAGGGTCGCTTTAATGTATATGCATTCGTACTCCTACAGATCAGGGAGGTCCTTCTGTATATTGTATCAGTTTATTTTAGAAAAATATATTTTATGGAGTAGTTTATTATTGCTTATAAAACCTACATTTATACATATTTTTCTTGATGTATTTAGGCTGGTCCCTGATATCTAGCCAACGGGGTCGACTGTATTCTATGAGATGAAAAGGTTTCTTAACAAATTCTACGATAAAACGCCCTATGAGTTATACGCATTTCATAAAATAAAACGACCTGCTTTACTGACGTTGGCAGGATATCTTAGTGTTCCTCGTTGAAACGTTTCACACTCTCGGTCACTCACTAACTGTGGAAGGCGGTACATTATCCGACAAATATCGACATATATCGACCAGGCTGTTATAATTATGGGCACTTACTGTATAGGATAGGTAATTCGCTTTCGCGGACTCATCGAACAGCTGTATAATTTTGGGCACTTCCTGAATGGGATAGGCGATACACTTTCGGACACTAACCGACCTTGAACAGCTGAACTCTATTTAAGAGTTTTTATTAGGTTTTTAAATGTAAGCTCACGGTTTCCCTGTCTAATGAGTCAAGTTGCCAAAATTGCTTAAGCGAACTGTCGATTATGAAAACAGTCGGATAAACATAATCAGTAGTTTGTAAACTCGATTCGGAATAGTGCAAAAAAGTAATTTAGGAAGATCAAGGATGACTACAATACAGATAAGTACTTATTATAGTCATCATAATTATTTCATTGTGTGTAGTTTGAACCAATGCGTAAAAGCGACTGCATCAATGTTAAGATAAAAGATGAAAACACCATCACAAGTTAAACAAGAAAGGAATTTAAGTAAAGGTTAAATAACACACATAATTTGACGATTACATTAGGAAACTACCCACCAAATACACATATGATAGCTACAAATGAAGCAGAGAATGCTCAAGGATGCTGTCGCTATACAATATTATTCTGACAAAAATATGACATTTACATGTATATGAGTAGAGAATGCTTAAAGACGCTCGCCATATACAACATGACGCTGACACACACATATGACAGTTACAAAAGGAACAGAAAATGCTCACCGACACACAGTTACAGAATAAAGAGGGAATACTCAACGACACTGGCGATATAAAATCATGACGCTCTCACAGATTACAGTTACAGAAGTAATAGATTCTAAACGACACTTAAAATGATATAAAACATGATGCTGACACACACATATTACAGTTATGTAGAAAGGGAATCCTCAACGACATTGGCGAAATAAAACATGATGCTGACATATATTACAGTTACAGAAGAAAGGAAATCCTCAACGACACTGGCGAAATAAAACATGATGCTGACACACACATTACAGTTACGGTAGAAAAGGAATCCTCAACGACACTGGCGAAATAAAACATGATACTGACACACATATAAAAGTTACAGAAGAAAGGAAATCCTCAACGACACTGGCGAAATAAAACATGATGATGACACATATTACAGTTATAGTGAAAAAGGAAGCGTCAACGACACTGGCGAAAAAAAACATGATACTGCCATACATATTACAGTTACAGAAAAAAGGGAATCCTCAACGACATTGGATATTAAACATGACGCTGACACACATATGAAAGTTGCAGAAGAAGCAGATAATACTCAACGACGCTGGCGATATATAACATGACGCTGACTCACATGTGATAATTGCAGAAGGAGCAGAGAATCATCAACGACGTTGGCAATATATTTAATGACACTGACTCACATATGACCGAAGAAACAAGGAATGCTCAACAAAGCTGGCGATAAAGAACATGACGCTGACACCCATGTGACAGTTACAGAAGGAGTAGAGAATGTTCAACGCCATTGCCGATATAAAACATGACGCTGACACCCTTGTGACAGTTACAGAAGGAGTAGAGAATGTTCAACGCAATTGGCGAAATAAAATATGACGCTGACACCCTTGTGACAGTTAGCAGAAGGAGTAGAGAATGTTCAACGCCATTGCCGATAAAAAAATATGACGCCGACACCCATGTGACAGTTAGCAGAAGGAGTAGAGAATGTTCAACGCCATTGGCGATATAAAATATGACGCTGACACCCATGTGACAGTTAGCAGAAGGAGTAGAGAATGTTCAACGCCATTGGCGATATAAAATATGACGATGACACCCATGTGGCAGTTAGCAGAAGGAGTAGAGAATGTTCAACGCCATTGGCGATATAAAATATGACGCCTACGCCCATGTGACAGTTAGCAGAAGGCGTAGTGAATGTTCAACGCCACTGGCGATATAAAATATGACGCCGACACCAATGTGACAGTTAGCAGAAGGAGTAGGGAATGCTTTTCGACGCTGGCGATATAAAACATGACGCTGACACCCATGTGACAGTTAGCAGAAGGAGCAGAGAATGCTCAAAGACATTGGCGATATAAAATATGACGCTGACACCCATGTGACAGTTAGCAGAAGGAGAAGAGAATGCTTATCGACGCTGGCGATATAAAACATGACGCTGACACCCATGGGACTGTTAGCAGAGGGAACAGAGCATGCCCAACATTGGCGATATACGACATGATGCTGACACACAAAAGACAGTTAAAGAAGGGACAGAGAATGTTTAACAACAATGGCAATATACAAGATAACATATATACAAACTTAAAGTTCAGGCATTATTGTTCGTTATCAGTCAAAATTTCCTATGTCGAAGTCGTTCGGACTGCGGAAAGTACTTCAAGATTACGAGTATTCGATTAAAATGAAATACAAAACAGTTCCAATATGAACAGCATATTCGAATTGAGGTTAAACATAACCAGAAAATCGACATAATAGAGTTCGATATAACAAGTTTCAACTGTACTCCGAGGGAATCGAATTCCAAACCTGGTTTTGATCGTAAGTTGCGGAGGGCAATGACATTACTGGAAGAGTATTAAAAAAAACACTTTTAGTAGAAGTATTTCAAAAGCCATGAACTCTAAGCCATTAGGCAATAACATATTTAGTTTTTCGCTTCTCTGTTTGTCCTTTTTGTCATGCCAGTTATAATAATCCAGCCCTTAATTACACATATTACGATTTGGCTTCCCATGGGTTGGAAAAGCCCAAACCAAAATATTCAACAAAAAATGTATGAGCAATCTTTTGTGTGATGAGATGTAATGCACTTACAGATTCGTCTTGTCGTTTATCAGATTGTATTGGATTTCACGAACGAAGATTTCAGCAGTTTTTTTTGTTTAAATCCAATATGCATGCAAATGTTCTACTTAAATCGTATCACAAGAGTAACTTTACTTACGGGACAAGGTAACATACTATTTATTACTATTTTCTAAATAGGCATTTTTCAGACTGGCATTTCTAGCGTCTTACATTTAACGACAACCATTCAGAACATTCAGTTAAAATCCAATTGATTTAAGCAATTAAAAAGGTATATATTGATCCTCTTTAGAAAATTCAGTGACTTGGAAGATAAGCACCGTTAATAGTTCGTGTAATCAAGGTAGGACTGAAGTCCATATTCTAATTAGCAAAAACGATATTAATCTCTGATATATAATTCTGTATACCGTTCATTATGAAAATTTCTGCGAACAGTTAGGTACAGTTTTAATAAGCAAAAACGTCTCGTGCAATTAAGTAATATCCCTTTGCATCAGGTTGCAATGAAAATGATTAAGCAACACATATTACACGTTGCAACCTCTACATACATGTTAAGTGCACAATGCAACACTTTTCTATCGGTATCTCTCCTGGTGCTTATACATCATATAATCAATGCGAATACACTTCAATTATACAAACAATCATGAATCGAATCATTCACTTTAACTGTCCTAAAACAGCCGGCACCTCGTTTTGGTATCAAATTGTACTATTGACATTGTCACTGAAGTTGCGATTTTACAACGTGACTTATTCCTCCGCGGAATGGCAGTACTGACTCTGACAAAATGGACCTCTTTCTCCTTGGCTTTTAGCATCATTCATAAATACATTATAATTTGAACCCTAACGAGAGCACTAACATAAACGTGTCGCAGATGCTCCTCCATCTGTATGGTCATTGTGTGTGAATATCGTGTGCGAACTTCCATCGATGTGCACAGTCCGAAAGTCTTTAATATTAAGAACAGTTTGGCACGAAATGGCAATGAGAAAAGCGATTTGTGAATATATTGGGCATAGGATTGACATGTAGATATGTTGGGCCATCTCGTCGTTGATGAGAAGAGCCATTTATAGATTCATTTGGCAGATGTTAACGTGGAAAACTTAATCATAGATTTTTTAACACATGCTGGAGATGTGAATCATTCAGTCCTACATTTTGATTGAATATCCGATTGATGTGAAAAGAAGCACATACACCTGATCACTAAGGGTCAACACAATTAAAAAAATGTCTTGTTTTAACTTTTTCTTTGTAATATTGTATTTAAGGTTATATGTGCAAACTCTACTTTATATGTTCAGTTATCAAGCATCAAGTGATCCAGCACCAAGCAATATCATATCATAACACAAATAAATACTACTCCAAGGCTCATGCTTTCCTTGTGACAATTTAAATGAAGAAGAACACGGAACTCATGCATAATAAAAATACTGATCAAAATATAAGAAATTATTATCAAAATCTGTAATAATATAAACTGATCTCTGTTTTGGGCATGCGTTTTGGTGAAATATGGCCTTTAATCCGTGAAATAACAACATTGCACATTTTCATTGCAATCTAAGTTGTTAACATATCAGAAATAAGAACTCCTTTTAAAAAAGTGACGATACCACTCTCTGATCAAAACATTTTACTTCAATTTTGAAATTTAAAGGCAATAAATTTATATTTAAAAAATATGCTTTATGGCATTTATCTAAGCATTACCAACGTAAAATGAAATACAAAACAAATGGTGAACATTCATATTCTGGAACATATGCTATATGATATACTTAATACTATCTCAAACTGTCTGTCTTTGCGCCGATTTAGGATAATATCATCGAACTTTCACATTTTATATTTACTTGAACAGCTTTTTTTATTCTGGATTTCATTTAACATTAATTCGAATTAACGTGTTTGCGTGTTAGATGTGACTTGAGTATTCAGTTGGCTATTCTATAGAAAATGTGTTTAAAAAAACGTATATGTTCTGTCTGAAGTATTTTGATCGCATTTCATTCTTTTATTTCGAAGAAACATGTTACAGCGGCATATTGTAAGGCGTGATGGGCGCTCGCGTAGTGGGTCCTCCCTAAATCAGCTATTGGATATCGTGTGACACCATGGCATTAGCTTAGAATGCGATGACTTCGTCTATAAAACCGAAGGTAATGCCAGTAGTTCATTTGTCATTTGTTCTGCGGTGAGTCAATCAACAGATTGTCTTTAAAGCAGTTACTAATCCAGGTGAAATCAAAGGGATGTTTTGGCTTTAAATCAGTTACTATTTGCGGTGAAATCAAAGTGATGTATTTTCTAAACAGTCGGAAATATTGTGTTAACGCTGTTGAAAAGGAGCATTTGCTTATTTAACTATTTTTGACAATTTAAAGTCAATGTGATAGCTTACTATGGAAGGTAATGTAAATGATTCAATCGGAAACTTTTTAATGCTATTTTCAATCAGTAATAGTTGAAGGTGTTATCTGACATAAAACGTACTCAGCTACTTAATTGGAAGAGTATTGGTTATGCATAATATTGAAAACTCTCAGTAGCTTTGCATATATATTATTTGTACGAGCTTTGAAACAATCAGTTAGATATTTTATAAAAAAACTTTATTACTGGCAAAATCAAAAAACGATCAGTGTTTTTTCAGAGAGAGTATGTCCTAGTTAATTTGTTTGAAAAGCTAGTCACGGATGCAAGTTTATATTGAACAGATCAGTGAGTTTGCTTTATCAGGACGATAGCTGTGCTACCTTATATTTTGGAACGTCTTCAGTAAGACCCAAAGGAGAGCGTTAGTGACAGAAAACATAAAAAAATTCAGCCCGTTATTACGTGTTGACCGTGCAAGCTAACATTTGATAAGTATGTTGTCTTGGGTAACACTGTACCTTGCCTTTGCTTCCTTGGAAATTTTAACTGGAAAGCCTTACCAGCATGTAAGTTGCTTGATCAAACAGATGTACGTTGTAAATACTCTTTTTAGTCCTTTTATTTCTGCTTTGTTTCAGATATTCTACGGAAAGCCATGTGCTTGTTAATTTCAATTCTACAGTATATCTGATTCAGATATTGTCATGTAAATTTCATTGCTGTTCAAGTTTCATGAAGATTTTTGAAGTCAGGAAACTCAGGTCAAATATTTCATTATACAACTCTTATTTCTCCAAGGCTCGTTAAGTAGCAAATGCTTTATATTCACCAGCATATATTTAGGTGATTTATCTGCATTATTAGACAGTGTAGAACAGGTAGACTACACTTCTTGAACAATAATTTCAAAGAGCATACCAAAGAACGGTATAGCTATTAATTTTGGCCGACACAATTGTCAAAATACACTTCCCCAATGGTACTATAAGTAGTCAGACACCAAGCTCAAAACTGCGTCTGCTTCCCTCCCCGGCAACTCAGTCCATCCGAGGATTTAACACTTGCAGTCCTGTTACATTTGATATACATTTTTATTTCATACTACATTAATAAATTTGCGTCTAAAGCATAACACATCGAAATATATTGACTCAAAACTAATAAAATGTTCTGTATTATACAACGTTTTTTCTAATTCTGTATCACAAGGCAGTCTAACCACAAATCTATTTCACTTGCGTGGTAAGGACTGTCAATTAACAACCGACGAATAATGCATTAACTCAAGCTATACCCAACTACAATGTACTCCAAAGACATTTCATGTCCGTGGAGATTCGAAATATATTGGACCAATCTGTTGGACGTGATCATGAGGAAAACAGACTTGAAGGTCTAAGTCCAGGTGGGCTGACAAGGGACATAAATACTGCCCTTAAATAAGATAAAAAGATAAAATATGATGAATATTAATATGCAGTGCACTGTGTTAGGAAGTCAATTCATTATCATCGTTACTAAAACTCTTACACAAATAAAACATATCTGTAGGTTTTGGTCAGGTTGACTGTTTCTAGAAAGAAATGGGTCATCTTAGTTTTAAAAAGTGTAGTATAGTGCATATACTATTACTGCAGCTGAATACATATGCAATAAAACAACATAAAACACATAATTTACATTTTAATTACTGCGATCCTTTGTAAAATATGAAGGAGGACAACCAAGAGAGAAATCTTGATTAAACACATTTTATTAAATCATTTTCAACTACAAACTGCAAACGACATATAGCAAACGACCACTTTCAGTATTTTTCACTTAAAATTACTTTCTTCGCTTACAAGCTCTCAATAATCTTCAAAGTTCGCAAACTTGTGAATGAGTGTATCTTGAGGTTGCGGTTTAATAATTCAAAAGAATCTTGCACTACATTGGTATTAAACGCCATTTTGTCATTTAAATGACAAATTCGCTACAGCAGTAACATTTCTCACAACATCGTTTTAGAGACCGTAGTCTCTGATTACTGGAAGCATCCGGTATGACACACTTAATTACATTTCATGACTGTTCAGCATGGTCCTAATAACAATTTTATAAGCAATGCAGAACTCGTTATAAAATAATAATTGTAAAGATAATATTCCCATCGTAATTATTTAAACGTTATTGGGAAGTTATTAGTCTTAATCGTAAGGCTGTAAGGATATGCTCTCTATATATTTTGTTTATAGTCAAACCCCGGGAATGGTTTGGTTTTTAAAAAGGCATTATCAATGGATACGCTTTTGTCTCCTCATGTAGTTTGAAATCCACCATCAGTGCTCTAATTCTCGAAAAAAGCGTTGGCCTAATGCCTATCCTTAACGACAACTTTCAAGGAACAACATAGTACCTATTTTGTCATACAAGGATTGCACTACTAATATATATATATATACATGAATATGTGTTTCGTTTTCAAATGTTGTGAAACACAAACGTGTCGTAATTGTTCCTATATTTCAGGACGGTTTATTCTTAAAAGAGTCCGCATCGCTTGGTAAAGGAGTTAATGACTACTGGTTGGAAGAAGGCATCATTAACGACTACCTTAATGACTACAGTACATTCATTAACCTACATGGAATCAAGCGTTTGCTCAAGGATGCCCAGGCCGTACCGGAAATTTTGAATAAAATCTATGATTTGAACAAACAAATACAGCCAGCTGATAGCGGTACGGCTCTTAACTTCAATGATGTAAGGAGGCGGCAAAAACTTCACAAAAGAGTTGCGTTCGATTCAATAGCTCATCAAGGTGGATTGTCCGGACTGAGTTCAGCATCGGGAAAGTCGCACAAATTAGCATTTACCTTTGAAAATTTGTTGCCATACCTTATCAGTGAAATGAGGAGAAACCACAGAGATATTGAAACCGACAGTGATTTTGCACCGTGATTGAAGCACATGAACATTCTCCATGAACTGTTTTGTTCCGATCTTTCTTTTTCAAAATTTCTGTTGGTATCCTATGCTTTATATTCTTTAATCAATAGGCATATATGCATTGTAATTAATTGTTTAGCATCACATATGAAAATTAAGCTGACGAGAAAGTAGAATAAAAAACATTTTTGAACTATATGAGTATGTGAAATTGTTACAGCGGTTTATCTGACCACGCATTACCTTTCCAAATTTGTTTTAAACAAACAAGCACGATACCAAATATGCCAAAGTGAATAAAAACAACATGTTCTTTGAAGGGATGTTTTATGATAAGCTTCATGCATCGCTTGCAAGATTTGCGCTTTGAAAAATGTCGCCGTTTCTAAGCAAGCCATATTTAACGCTATTTAGCATATCTCCATCATTCTTGGAAGAAATATAACTATAATGCATAATATGAATCGATGTTGTGCCAGAATATCCATTTAACAAATTAGTACGATTCAAATGCCTAAACAGATACTAGGTTAAACAAATGCTTATGTCATGTTAATGTCCCTAGATTTTATTTTTTTTTAAACGAATAACTTCAGATATTTGTATTTGGACTTTGTGGTGAAACTTACGCTATCGACGTGACGTAATATTTTAAATATTATAGAAACCTGTTTTGTGAAAAAATCCTTTTTGTTAGAATTTGCTTAAATATTTTGAACTTTTATTTACAATTGTTCAGTTTATGGACCTAAATGCACATATGCCACAACTGGAAAACTGAAAGGCTTTTACTGATACTGATACACCCCCCCCCCACCTCCCGACCTCCAATGCGACAGAAAAAAGGATATTTACATGATTAACGTCGATGTTTGAATTAAATAAATAACTGGATGATATTAAGAAATCATCAATTAATATATATATTAATATCACACATATATAAAGGGTTTTGTTAAATGATTGTATAAAAAATAGTTCTTTATTTCCAATTCTAACATTTCGCGATAACATATCTTAATTTGTCCAGATATTTGCTTTCCTTTTGTAAAAAAACACAACGAAAAAAGGAATAGAAAGAAAAAAACGACAACATGTTATAATATACATGTATGTTTTATGGTCAGTACATACATTCATACAGATCGAAGTCTTTTGTAAAATGTCACTATTTTGAAATCAACATATGGCTTTTGAAGCCATTAAGAATGTGTATTTCTTCTCAATTTCATGAAATTCTTCATAATCGAGGTAATTTGGTTTCAAGAATGATGACAATATGTTGAAGCTGCTCCTTTAAATTATATTAGTTTTAGGTTCACATGAAACTGTTATAAGAAATGTATATATGTTTTAGTTGTTTCTTTATTATTTATGTTAATACGATGTTGTGATTTATATGCATTTATATAATGAATTTGGTGTTTTATAAATAAAAAAAAAACGTAATGCCATTCCTTTGATATTTCACGTCGTTACGGTAACTTGTCTATCGATGTCTATACAAATTATTTGGTATATATGTCTCTTTCTCGAATTCCTGTAAATTGATGTAAGATCTAAAAGAACATCCACTACTAGTTATTAAATTATGTCTTTACAATTGTAACCATTTATCTACGCAATGAACTATTGACCCTTACTCATTGAAACAATCTAAGGTTACTAGTTTGTTTAAAATTAACTTATTTTTGAGCCATTTAGATACTTTAACTCGATTATACCAATATATTAATATATTTTACTACTTTTTTAGCCAACAGATAACAACTTATCAAAGTGTTATTTAAATTGTCGCAGAGCGTTATCCTAGAATTTGAACATGACCTGGTTTTCTGGTGTGTACATGTAGATATCACTGTATACAACTTAGACTAATTGTATTATTTGCATGTATTACAAATTTACCGGTTGTCTGCTTGAGCACTAAAGAAAATGCTTGAATAAAATATCGATCCACTCAAAAAACCTATTTATTTTTATTGCTGTTGTTTTGTACTGGTTTGACGACTAAATCCTCTTTACTTAAAATATACAATATTCTAAATCTGATACAGACTGCCGTGAAATAGCAATGTCAAACAAACAGACAACGCATTATGTCACTGTCACGCATTACATTTCGGCACCAACAATGCGTTTGATTCATCCTACCTCGTGTAAAATGTTTTATTTTCTATGTTTTAAAAGGGTCATAACGTATTTTGAGACTCAGTTCATCGTTCTACCTTAATTGCGTGTGGTATTTGAAATTTACAAGGTTTCGAAGTAAGTCACTTAATACAACATCTTAAAGGTGAAAGCAAACTATAACATTGATTTTTGTGTGTTCTATATCACTGGCGTTGACCATGTGCCATTAAACGTATTTTAACCTCTAAGAAAATTGTTTGCAAATTTGTTCTAAATTTTCGCAGATACTATTCCGACAGCCCGTTTTGTTTACATGTTTTTGTTCGTTACGAATTTCCGGCACATTTGAAACGCTTGCACAGGTGATTCAGCCTATAAAAAGAACACGGGGTTTATTATTTGAATGAAATGCGTACGGGTTGGTAAAGAATAAGAAATCATGAGAGAACTAATTTATATTCAGAAGAGTAAAATGCTTAAAACGATTTTTATATTAGGCATGACACATACATGTTCATATCTTGCCCAAATACGCTTCTTCTCCAGGGGATATCAACAATTTTATCAGATATCATAAAATAAGATGATGGTAAATGTGTTATTGTTTCTGTTAATTAAATGTGTCTGTAATTAGAATTAGCCAAATAATGGCATCTACCTGATGCGCCCTTGTCTTCCTACACGGTAATTTCATCAAAATTGCAATGTTATTTGTTATCATCACCATTATCTTCTTAATCCATTCTAAGACAATTTATGTGAAAAGCAAATCAATTGAGTCATAAAACACATTTAGCAAGCACATCACCATATTTATCTAATTATTATATACTCTTTGCAATACATTTTATAACGAAAACAACAATGTTTCTGCAATAACCGTTAAAAATAGCAAGAAATCATTAAAATATGTATAATATATTTGATAACGGTATACTACCATTCGTTACCCAGAGTGAATCGCAATGTATACAACATTTTATATCATAATGTTATAAAAACGTTTTTAATTAAATATAAATGATAAACCTATCACGTTGGCAATATAAGGAAAACAGGCAGCCATGGTGTCTTTTCTTATAGAACATTTTATTTGATCTATAATGATCTCAACCAACACATTGTTCATGTAACGAGCATATCCATGATTCTTATGACGTACCGTCTGGTCAATGTCGACCTCTACAAGTTGTAATTTATAAACTAAAGGCGCTTGTATTAATAAAGTGGTGCACTTCTATTTATTTAAAATATTCCATATTTAGATCGGCACCTTTTAATAAGATAGACGTGCACCTCAATATTACGTTCATTTAATCGTGTCTGTGTTCGAAATATGGCCAGGGATAATGCGACTTTGGTTGCCGTTTATCAGGCCGGATATATGAGGTTTGTCCGTCTACTTCACTTTTCTCGACGAAACAAAGACAGACACTCACGACAAGCATCATGCTGAGGAGAATTAATAATATTATTGGTTTATAAATTATAATCCATAATCTTTGTAAAATAAATCAGTTTAAAACAGTCAAGAGCATACATGACTTGAATGGCTTGTACTGATATTGGAAAACTGTACTCTTGACAATTTGAATTGGCAGATCACTAAGATCTTCAATTGAGATACTACCAATTCCAAGACAAATATATGAAGCACGCCACTTGTATCACAGTGGAGACGATCCTGAAAATTTGATTCGAAATATGAAGATGTAAAGCAAATTATCGTAAACATTAAAACTGAATCGATAAATTTACAAAGCGTTGTGAAAATCAAAACCTTTGTTAAAATGTGATTCATTTTGCCTGTATATTTATATATTGAAAATATTATGATTACTTAATCACTGATTTTAAAGAAGATACACGCTTATTTCTGTGTAATATCGTAGTTTAGTCTTTACCTATTAAATGTATGTATGCAATATGACATGCTTTATACATGGAATATCGACACCAGACGTAATGTCCGTATTACACGTATACATGCTTTTATGAAGAACGTATTTAAATTATATATGATAAAGACTTAATGGTAGTGAATGGTTAGTTGTATTCGCCCTTCTTGAGGTTGAGTCTTTCCGCATAAACGCGCACCAATTTAACGTAGCATATCAAATTCACCAGAGTTAAGCGACGTTATATCATCGTTTAATATTGAATTAAATGAAAAATCGCGTCTTTTTAAAGTTCAACATTTTCCGTTTGTCTATCTATGATATCGGACGCGGAAGTGAACAGCCTCGTTATTTACGTCATGTTAAAAACACATTTCGTGAAATTTGCATACTGCCACGGTACTGTAACCTAAGTCAGCAGATAAGATATAATTATCTACGGTCAAAAGAAAAAGTAAAACATATAACTTATCTGACCGTTACAATTATTGTTCATAATTTTTATATTTTGTTTGCTCAAAACTGTTTACGGTCATTTAGCTGCTTATGACCCCTTTTAACGTATAAATCAATTAAAGAAAGGGACGAAAACGAATAACAAACAAACATGAGTCAAAACATTTTTATTTTCCAAAATAAAACACAAGATGTACAACGATCATTAAAAAAGCTTTTTTCAGTTTTTTGAGTAACGAAGCCCAATAATACTTATTTTTGGAGCTTTTCATATTCTCTACATCTAATAGATCGACAGGTCGAAGACAGATAATTTTTGGGTACCGTTGTAGAAATGTATGCCTTTTATATGCGTGCATTGCCATGAAGACTATAAGTGTCTTCCATGGCTGAGAGTATAAGATAGTTCCATCCGAACCCGAAGGTATGGTGTTTTGCGGAAACGAGGTTTACCGAGTTTAAAGTTTCCGCAGAACACTCTTCATGAGGTTTGTGATGAATATATCGTACACGAGCGGCTATGGTAGATGCTTTTTTTCATACCTCATTTAAACAAAACAAAGAATTACGTGTTTTTTTTTCGCTGTAACTCTTTTGTGCGTTGTGAAAATAATTTGCGTAAAGATATGCGATAATTCGTGGTTGTTATGGGTATGCGCGCAGTGATTCAGATAATGCATATAATCGAATCGTTCTGACAAGGATTCCATGTTGCTACAGTTTCATACATGTGTTTGTTTTATCTTTGCCCGTGGGCAAGATATGTATTTGTAGCACGGTCATTTTTTGGGTCTTTTCAAGTTACTTTGTCTGAACAAACACCTTTCGAAAGCTTACAAAGGTGGTTAAATATTCAATATTACATCTCCCAGAATGCTTAAATTACTCATAAAGTACACGACTTGTCATAAATTTTACATGCTTGAAATTTCAATGCATACGATAATATTTTCATTATTATATTTGATAGATTCATTAAATAATTAATGGCTTTTACTATCCGTTAATGCTAGCGCTACAAAGACGTTATTTCTGTGAGTATAAAGTAAACTAGTTTGAAACCCTCCAATTACACGAATTGGATAGTTTCTTTGGATGAAAACACTGAACAGTAATATGGATTTCTTACACAAAGTAATGTTTTCAAATGTTAATCAAGCACGAGCATACTGAATTCCCCTTATAAAGAACATAGTGTTGCCAATCGTGCGGTTGAAACAAATTACCTTCCAATGAACTGTAATATATTTCAATCGGAAAATGATCAAAATAAGTATTTTCGTATAACGATCTCTGTTCGGATAGAACACATAATTAGAAACATGTTATACCTTCTTGAAATGTAGTTAAGTACGACATAATCGATGGTTCTTGTCATCAGAGCTTCTCAAATAATTTTGTGATCTGTGTTACTGTTACTGTCTTTTGCATAATTACACCTCAAACTCGAATATAAAACATTTACGACTTTGTGTTCTGTAAGATTATCGAAAGTCATTGAAGTCGTAACTAATATGACGTTTGAAATTATTCGCCTGATAATCATCGTCTGCAGCTAGTCGTCGTCTAAAATTGCTTAAAATATTTACCTATCCGCTTGGTCAGCTTGGTCAGCTTTAACACAATTTCTGCCGATTGCTCCGTGTGTGGTCCCTTAAGAGGCGATGACCCTTTTTTGAAATAATGCTTCTTGGATAGTTTTATATGTTTACGCTCTGTCGTTGAGTGTCTGTTGTTGCATCATTCCGTGTGCCGTTTGCCAGGTGCATGGTCACATTAGTGGATACTGGACTTGTACATGTACATCCCATTGTGTTATAAATACTGCCTTTGGGCACCCATTTCATTTAGCAAATAACATGTTTAAATAACGTTTCTGAATAAGCTTTTAATGGTACACCTCAATATAAAGCCGGTTTCAGAAAACGTTACAAATTTAAAAAAAGCATTTACTTGTTCAGATAGGAAGTAAATACTACCAAATCGCCACCGCCGATGTACATGGGGTAGTCACTGTTAAACTTGTACTGATCTCAAAACCTAATTCTTATTAAAACAAGTAAACAAAACAACAACGCCGAGGATCGAACACCAACACTCGTTTGTTCCTTCAATCGTATAAACATAACTCGACACTTATTGAGTCAAAGATGCGGTACTTGTTACACAAGTGCGTGTTTTATTTACTGGCGACATGTGTACAGAATTGTATTTGCTTAACTTGAATGATTTTGAGTCATAGCCAAGTTATTAGACGATAACGTCACAATGACGAGCAACATGTTTTGAAATTTAAAACAAAACGATGTAAACAAAATTACGAGGACAGCAGCGGACAACTGTGATCTTATTTAAATGAAAAATGCAGATCTCGACATAAAACCAACAGCAGAAAAAAAAACATTTGTAAAATTTGCGATTTTTCTACTTTGTTTGTTGTTATCTGTCATTGGCATTAACATATTTTTTAAGTAGGATATTTTGATAGTTTAATACTTTTTTTATCTAGTGACGTTTTGTGTCAACTTTGTTTTGGTCATCGCTTGCGGGCTCACTACTACAAACTATTCATGAATATGGCATTAAGTGGGTGTTTTTTACCAGTTGATTATCTGTGTATGATTGAACCAGACTAATGCTCACGCTCGATTCCTTCAAGTGGTCTGTAAATAATCGTGTATAACTTGAGTATTATCTATAAGTTGATAGGATTGTTTTCTTGATTCTTCATTACCTTAACCAAGATGTTGTACAAAACAGATATTGAGTTGCCCGCCAATGATGGTTATTAAAAAGCGCTTCAAAATTGTAGCGATTATTCAAAATCGACGAGAAATGTTATCATGAAATGATCGTTGCAAGATTAACAAAGAAATAAAAGAAGAGAAACCACGAATGCTTAAATTGGTCAACGAAGGCACGTATTGATATCCTGGTAATAATGACTTAGCAAACATGACTCATTTTGATACTCTAACTGATACTGATAGCCACATAAAACTACATTGACTGCAAATTTCTTTTGTCATATGTTCATATATAAGCATTTCTTGGCTACAGCTTGGTGGTTGGGGTGTCTGGTAACAGACAGAGTGAGTGATCCAGTATCACGCTCTTATATAATTTTATATGGACACCTCGTTGCTACAGCTTAGAAACAGTGTTACCGAATACATACAGTAGGGTTGGTGCTTTGATTTTGTAGTCTATATAACAGAATCGGCATACTGAAAATGGGACATTTCATGTTTTGAGTTGACGAATTTGCGATATGTTACTAAAATTATTAAATTAAAAATGGGCCTTGAACGAACCTCCATAATATAACAATTTATTTCAGTTTTGCTTTGAGTACACAGAATTTAAAAACTAGATTTGATTATGGTTTATTGATTTTTAATAGTATGTACTTGATTTAGTTTCATACGCGTACACGCCTACACGTTTCACGGGTAGGGACGAAAAAATAACATCTGTAAGGGGCCCTCATAATAGTATCAAAAACTAAATACGTTATCGTTGGGTTAGAGTTTTAAACGAAAATTAAAGGTTTGCAAAGCTTAATTATAAGTATGAAATTCATCCAGATAAACAAACACATACATGTGTTTTTCACAGCATTATTGCCAACAGACATATATGTTGACTATTTTCTTCAAATTTGATATAATATCAACTACATTTTCACCATTAGGAAAACAAATACTTGACTATTTCGTATATTGCAATAAACTTAACATAAGGTCTAAATACACATATTTGCGTCGGTACATTCAGGCCATATATATAATGGGAACGGATATATGTATTATGATTTCTAGATATTGAACCTTAATACTAAATAAATAAAACAAAAAACAAAACAATGAAACATTGATTTTTTGTGGTCTTTCAAATGACTTTTGGACTGTGAAAGGCCCTTAATCTCCCGTTACAGGAACAATTGACCACTCCTTTGAGAGCAACAAACTGAACAAATGGAAATATCTTCAGCTTAATAGACGCATATCTGTGACAGCACGTTCAGGCCATATCTTTAATTTGATTTTAAGACCAACAATGACACATACTAATGGGAAATAATTAAATACAAATATTCACAAGGGCATCAAATGATCTGTTGTAAATACCGTTTATTTCTTGCATTGTTTAGGTCATCGTTTGTGGTCACGCTAATACAATACTATTACTGACGAAGTATTCTTTTGTTAAATAGGGGTACTTTGACAGACGATTATCTGTGTATGCTTCCATCGCGTGTTTCTCAAACTTTTTTTCATTCTTTGACATTTGCTTTGATCCGAGTACTTGAAGATAATCTTTTAGATATTATAAGCGTTTGATTTATCATTCATTGCCTTCAAATTGATGATATTTCCGATCAAGCTTATATGTTTCATTTAGCATGTATTAAAAATGCGGTTAGTGTGAAAAAGTTAAAGAATGGTTCTTTCCCTCCCCACCTCCCTCATCAGTGCTTTCTAGGTAATTCCTATGTAATTACATTGACAGTTTCAAGGCGGTACCCCATTATATTTAAAGTGTTCTGTTGTCGTTTTGGGTTGTTTGAGATGATCGTCATTTGTGTGATTTTTCTCGCTCTTTACATTTGTTGGGTGCATTCACAATAAACTGTTTCGTCCTTTGCGTACAACAACGTATGCCAACTTATATCAGCGTGCTTTAAACGTATATGACTTATACCAAACATATTTATAGCGTATAGGTGACCATAACTTACGTCTGCTAGGGTCACAGTTATACGTTATAGTGTGACTGCACTATAGCGTCTAGTGCAATAATGTCAACACCGCCTAACACTGGCTGTAGCGGTTCTCTTTTTTTCAAGACTGGCTTAAATGTCTTGAATTGTTTTACGACACTATCTACGATTCAAATGCAATTTATCAAATTTGTCAACAATCACGAAACCATATCTGGCTTTGTTTGCACGGTGTTGATTTTTAATTGCTTAGGCAAGAGTGATGGGAATTGGCAAAACAAAAATACGACGTGATTAATTGTTTCCCAATAAATATAAAATTTTAAAAACATTCCTTCGACCTTGAAGTGATCAAAAGTAAACTGACACAAATCAATATTTCAGTTGTATTTTCATCTCCTTCGACGGGCAAAAGTTTTTTTTGTTAAAAAGTGTGATTTACGAAAAATAAATAAAACACATCATCGTCCTATTTTCAATGGCGATTTCGTCAAAATATTACTAAATTTATCTAGACAGCTTAGATAGCATCTGTCAATTGTATCACTTTGTTCTTGGCAATACGCTAGGAAACTTAGATGTTGTCTCGATGATAAAAAATAATGATACCCACGCCAAAAAATGGTTTAGTTAGGATTACACCTTAAAAACTGGTAAGGTAGGTAGGCTTTTATATTTTTTATTATTTTTAACAGGCGTTATTTAAGAACGTTTTTCATCATAAAGTGATTAAGGAATGTATTAATCTCTTATGTTTTTAAAATACATATTTGAATAAACTAGGAAATTTAGACATTTTCCCAATTAAACAAAACTCGATGAAAATTAGTTAAACCCATAAAATGTCATAGACTACACCATATTTAAAAATGGAACCGATCAAAATAATTCCAACAATTGTTGTTACTTTACACTGTATTTTTACTAATAATAGATAGTGCTATGAGTTTACCGTTTAAAGCTCCAAAACTTGGTTTTCTAATTATTTAAATTTAAGACTTTCCTTGAAACTTTAATAAACATATCAAGTTGATAAGCTAAGAGATAGACTTTCTTTCGCAGGAAAAGTGGCATTTTTAATTAGAATAATCAACTGGTATCAGGCTCAAAGCCGGGTACTATCGATCTGCCGTCGGCACCATACTCTTTACACTACGAGACACAGTTAATCGAAGAGAGTTTTATGTAAGATATAAACACCATTTACAATTATTCAAAATTGGATCGGTATAATTCAATGTTTGAACAATAAAATAATTTTTACAGAAAACATGTGTATGTTGCAGGGTGATACTTTAAAACGAGGAAAAAATCCTTGTCTTCATTTACTCGCTTTTCTCGATTTCCTCGTTAGTTCGAACTAGATGTAAACAACCGATATTTTTTTATACTGAAGGCGACCATTCCCGCTTGGCTCAGTTTTCTCCAGGCTCGAGGTAATTCCGTCGGTCCCTGGGAGTTTGAGCCAAAGGGGTTCGAGTGTAGTAAATTTATGTAGGAACACTGGAATCAGCCTGCTTTGTTACGCCCTTTTTATAAATATGTTGCAATATTAAAACTATGTTTTTTGTATAGTTGTTTTTATATATTGGATTATATTTGGCAGATTTATTAGATATTTACTTGTTGAAAAGCTCAAACAGTATGTGAATTATCCGGACCGGTTTCCTCAGCGCATAAAGGATCTGACTGACTTATTTTGTTTTGATCTTTCGAACTTGAGTTTTTGAGTTAATATATAACCGACACGTTCATGGTTTGTAAAATGCGTTTTGACTGATTTTATAAATTACGAAATAAAGTGTGGCAAATCAAAAGAAGTGCGAACATATGTATGAGTGAAACCCTTCAGCAAATGTTGATATGGGTAAAAATATTTTATCACATGCTTACCCTTGTTTCATTATTTTAAACATGTGTACGATAACATATCAGACAATTCTATTGGCTAGACTAATCACACGCGACCTTGATATCCCTCTGCATTGTTTGTTACAAAATGGTTTAAACGCCAACCAATACTTACATCAATAATGAAGCTGTAGGACTTCCTGGAGACAAATGGCTAACGAATCATAGTGCCAGAAATCATCGTCAAAACACTTTCTGATAACAATGTTCCGCCAAACCAGATAATGCAGATGACTAGTCACATAAATATCCAGTCAGTCAACAAATACAGCCACATTAGTGAAAAAAAAACACGAGAACATTTCAAACATCATCATCTTGACATAGGCCAAATGCAATCAATGCCGTTTGCTTGCCAGTTTTATCAGCTGTCATTTACCGGCTGTCAAACAATGGATTCAAAAAGTGGAACTAATTGATAACAAAAACACCGTTTTAAGCATGTGATTAAAAAGATCTGACAGTCGTTGTCATTTTATACAAGATATTTATTGAACTCGCCCATGTAAGTTGTTAGTAAGCTCGCCAGACTACCTAACAAATTTCATGACCTCGTGTAATAAAATACTGTATTTATTGACAACTCGTGTCAAATCCTATATGTCTTTGAAGACCATGCCCCAATTTCTCAAACTTCTTAAGTTCCTTATAACAGGATCAAGCTAAGGTCACTATTTTTGTTTTGGTATTAATTGTGTCATATTTACTGAATAAAGAGTTTTCAAACTTCAATTGTCAAAATAAAATTTAATTATGCAGTTTGGCTTATCGAAATAAGTTATTTAAACCTGTTAATCTTAAGAAGTTTCGAGAAATTACGGCCATAACATTGAAATGTGTCACTAATGCGATTCAACAAAAGGCTGTGTCATGATTATTTAATTGACATTATCACGTGATTCACCAATATTTTCAATAAAGGTTTAAATATAAATCACCTTTGTATGAGTCCCTGCGGGCGAGTGGATAAGAGACTTTTTTTTCAACTGCACCAGCGTGGGTTTGGTTCTCACTATAACCAATATGATATTTGTTTAACAAAATAGTATTTTTATGTCAGCAATTTCGGTTTCTTTAAGTAAAATAATTATAATATAAGTGTTTTCAGATGTATTATGGGGAAAATATTTTTTGTGCCAAAACATGAGAGATTCTCTTCAAACGGAGTAGTCTTGGCAGATACTCTTTCATCAGAGGTTTGATAATAATAAATTCAACGCGTAGCATCATCGCTCTGGAGTACGTGAACGAATATTGCATTCTAAGCTTTGTTTTAGATATTGACTAAAAAGTATATTTGTATGGTTTAAGGGGGTTGGGGGACGGGGCGCGCACATGGTGCCCCCCCCCCCCCCTCTGATTCTGCTATTTATTACATGCATAAATGCCGTCTCCGTGGTCAAGCGCTTCTAGCCATTAACCACAATGGACATTTTACATATGTTTGCATATCACATAATCAACAAACGTCTGTCAATTGAATTTATTCATTTAAATCGTTCGGAATGATTGACTCTGTTCGGCTATGTCTTGATATATACATGCATTGAATACAATTGTAAGACTTCGCCGTATTGCCAAAATACCTCAACATCAAATTATTTGTGCACCAAATTGGTCCTTTGGTCCCTAGAACTCCGAACTAATTGCCAGCACACCACTCATTTTGCACGACAACGCCACAACCCACAAATGAAAGAATGTAAAGAAAGTACTGGAGGGATATATCTCGGAAGTGCTTGGTCACCTTTCGTACTCGCCAGATCTTTCCCCCACAAATTTCGATTTGTTTCTAAAATTGAAATAAACACTTTGAGGAATCCGTTACGATAGTTTAGATGAACTAGAGTGTGCCGTGATCGGGGAGGTCCGATGAGTCAACTTCAGTTTCATAGCAACCGGTATCCAGGCGTTGCCACGGAGATGAAATTTAGTAAATCGCTCCAAGGGAGAATAATTTGATTGTTAATAAGTAGTTTTTTTTGTTGATCTTATTTTAAAGTTATTATGTTTTGCTCAGTTATTTTGGCTGACCCTAGCTTATTCACAAATTGAATACAAATTCATTATAAGATCTACTTTGGTGCGGCCAATCGTAACGGAAGTGCGCTGTTTGCAGGCTTCAATATTTCTCATCAGGTGCAGTCTGTTTTATGTTTGTATGCTTTAAAAAGCAGAACAAAATCAAACATAATTTTATTACAAAATATACAACAAAGCCTTTCGTCATAAAAAAAGTATATAGTACAGAAAAAAAAATCATTCAAGTGATCATCGTTTTAACAGCCGTTAAACAAGATGTACACGTATATTTATGAAATATGGAGAATAAACATCAATTATAATATGAAATATGTTACGTTCATGAAAACAAACAATGGAAATATGAATGGTTTATGGTTTAAACACTGACAAAATAATTAAAGTGTAAACGATGCCGTTGACTTTGAGAGTTAATCTACTAGTTGCCCAAACAAGTATTTGCATACATTTGCAATACTGTTTATAAATTTTAGCATACCTGGCCTTACATATAATACTTTTTTTTCAAACTTTTTCTCTGGGGTCAATCTAAAAACTACATCTAGTATAAAAATGAAATATATCTTCAATTTCTTGAGCGTTACATAAGAAACACAATCTTCCATTTCTAAGAATTCTTCCGCTTCAATACATAAATTGTGCGCGTAATATAGTAAGACATTTTTCATTTGTTTTATTATATAATGTATCCAGATATATCTCCGTACTAAATGTATTATGCAAATGTGATAATAATATGTAAAATTGAAATAAATGCATTCACGATATAATGTTCCAGATTGAGCCGAACCTACAGAAATCTGTTTTCATCGAAAAATAGTTTACCTTGAATTCCCAGGACTAAAATCCATCTTCACAAAATTCAAAAGTTTACTAAACAATAGTGTTAATAAAGATGTTCATAAAATCTTGTTCATGAGTCAAAACTTAATAACTTCGTCCGACGTTTATGTTAACGTTTAGAGGATAGCATCCTTATTCACTGTACACAGCTGCTGTTCTAGTAATTTGCATAAGTCCTTAAACCGATTTACAGAACTCTAGGTCGATTCGTTGGATCAGAAACTCGGCAACAGTAATATAGGATTGAGCCTTCAAATGAATTAAACAATTGCAACGCCATTTAAGGAGTCACATCATTTTTATTGATATTCTTTCTTACAACATACATATATTTAGACCCTTAGCCACAACAAATTGATAATCTAAACAAAATGATCCCGTTTAGTAAGATATGATGCCCTGATAATTGAAACTATCAACTTTTTCCAGTGGTTCTTTCTGATTTTACTAAGTTTTGCTTTGCCGCATAGGACCTCATTTACAAAAAAACAACGACCTTTTTGGATATATTTACCCCTAGTTTAGTTTAGTCGTATAGAATGATTTCACTTCTTTTCAATCTTTAACTAAATTACCCAGAATAACCAGATTGTATGCAAGAAGCAGTATCATTATACATAGATCATATAGGGCAATTTCAGATTCAATATCCTGCTGTTAAAATCATTTGTAAATGCTCACTGTCGACATTGAAACGTGGAAACCTAGCCCCCTTCCAAAAATACAATAACACAAAAAACAACAACAACAAAAATAGAACAACAAAAATACAACAACACTGTATACATCGTTTTAAGATGCACACGCTTCATGCACGCAATAACGCGGCATACTCTATGAGGACCCCAATGTAGAAGATGATGCATTTTTTTAGATACCAAACTAAATTTAATATTGCAAACGACGGGTATATTTAAAATAAACTGAGCAACGTGTAACGATACGATTAATTTTTATATTCGTGTTTTGCATGAACTATAATTAAATCAATACCGTATGATATATGTATCGAAATTATTTTATATATATCATTACTTTACTTAACTTTATATATCTGAAAAAAGATTAAAATTAGAATGTAGTATATGATGTTCTCTTGCAATTAGCTTTTTTCAAAGCATGAGTTACGTACATTTTTAGCAAAACTTTTCAATAAAAATCCTGATGCACATGATTGTATTCGAAAATCTAATTGACTTTGTTTTTATTAAGTCTGTACTCACAAATAAAAGCATTTACTTCTGATGTAAATTTTGTGAAAATAGATAAACGCAATAGAAAAGTTGTATTTTAAAATACACCAGCCGGAGCGGTCCCATATCAATATATATTGAATTGTTATTATAATACCTAACGCCTTTTAATTCCATATGCATGTACAATGGTGGTAAATGTTTTTTTTTTCTTTTCTGATATTATTTCATATTTCCATGCATAAATCACTATAAAACCTTTAAGGTTCATTTATAATCAGAACAGTTGTGCACGTTCTGACCAATTAAGGCGCCACCTTTTTCCACAACGTGTTCCTCATGATCCGGAATTATGACGCGGTGATGAGGGAAAGCTAGTTTGACCGCCTCTTGAAATGGTTTATACTGTGCAAAACCTCCAACTAACAGTAGAACCATATCACCAGAAACAAACGAAGTTGTAACTAATGTCTTTTGAAAACCCATAAGAACATCTGCGCATCGGTCAACAAAAAGGCTTGGTTTAACTGTGATTTTGTCGTGAATACCAGGAAATTCAACTGATTCCGAATATATTGATGTTTTGACGTATTCTCCAATGCTAGTACCTGTGTATTTTAGAAATATTTCTTTAAGAGACACTGGTACTGAAAATCTGATTAAAGGGACCTCTCCATGTTGGCGCATCCTGGATGAAATAGTGCGTTGAAGATCCAAAAGGTCTTCTGGCGCTTTGTCACAGAATTCAGCCCACACCTGTGGTCCCACAATCTCTACTAGTATTTTTGCAAACAAACTTTGCCCGCAATGTAGGATATGTGGCGGTAGAACTTCACGCAGTCCACCTCCTCTTTTCCTCTGATACACCGTAATATGCACAGTTTCTAAAAACGAAATCCAATTCCTAGTTAAATACCAACTTTTATTATACATTTGACTTTCAAGAGTGATATTCAATATTGTCTTAATTGAATCTCACAACCAAGTGGTTTATCCGATTGCTCGATAAACGTAACAACCTATACAGTGAATGAAGTCATTGAAATCGACCATATCATTGGCTTAAGTTGAATATTGAATATCACTCCTAACTATACCTTTATTGGGTTCTCATTCTAACGAAAATATTAGAATTGTTCGAAACACTAGGTTTTCTAGGGATATACGTGCAGATTGATATATTGAGTAGTGTTGATCTGTGTTTTCAATATTGCTAAGAAACCATTTTGATTTACTTAAATTTGTCGGTCAAAACTATATCTGGATAAAGAAAAACAAAAAAAATATTTCAACTAATTAAGGGTCTTAATTAAATTCGTAAGGCTTTTGATCAGCAGATTAGCAGATACAAGTCGCTTTTTTAATAATATTTTCCTTATTTGTTCCCAGTTTTAGTACAATGATGCTTTTATTATGAAACTCAATGATCACACAGTTTTAAACCTTTCATTTTATAAGGCAGACTGTGTGGAATGTTTATAGTTTCTAACGATGACTGCATCGTATCGTTGAAAAGTTTTTGCATTAGGTGCTCTCGATGTTCCCCCCGTCTGCAGATAGAGTTGGGATCTCTTATCATAAAAGTACTTGGGGTTTACCTATAAGTTTATTATTATTTGTTTTATTGATAAGTTACCTCAAGTTAATGCATACTTTGATAGGATTTACCTTTTGCGTTTTATCTTTAATTATTCAGGATTGTTGGGATAAGAGTGAGGTTTGTGCACATAGACTGGTTTAAACCCCAGTAGATTAACATTGCACTGACTGTTCAAAGGCGGTACCTAACGATTCTTGATCAATATACCTATTTTTGTATATATAGTATGTATGCACTGTGCTGTTTGTGGAGTTTTGTGCTATTCTTCTATGTTTCATGTTTGTGATTTTGCGTTCTATGTCTTTGGCGGTTGCCCAGTGCCACTAAACCGGGCTTATGTTTAAACATTTTGCTACTGAGCTTGTTTCTGTAGGTTTATGCATTAATATTTTGTATATTCTTACTCTATATCCAAGCAAAGGGGTCTTATAAACACACTTATAACATATAACTAAAAGCACTGGTGTGCAATAAAACGATTTAATATACCGCGGGCTTCGATCAAGAGGATATTCATTCCTGGTTTCAATAGATGTTCTTCACGAGTACCCTTGTCCATGATTTCTGCATATGCAATGTATGCCAAAGGAGCGAAAACAGTGACAATTGTGTCTTGTTCAATGCCTGCCTGAAATTAGATAATGTTGCTTGATCCTTAATGCAAAATTGAAAATACATGTACTGTTTTTTGTTTTATTTTTTTCTTAATTAGAACATGCAGCTCTTAACTTTCGGTTAATCATTCTGTGTTTAAAAAAGTTTGTAGCGGTTAAATGTAGTTGAAAACTACAGAATTAAAAGTTTGCGGCCTTATTTGCCCACCGTTGTTATAAATTGCGTATCAAAATTATAAATAAGCGATTTTAAAACATGTATTAATCTTTGCATTTTTTTTTATTAAAACAGTCGTGTGTTTTTATGAGTTCTTTAAATAATTATTTCTAGTTTTTATTAAGTCCGTTCTAAATTACACATAAAATAAAGAGATGTAATCAAATTTTATGTTTGCTTTCTTTCGAGCTGCGTTCTATAAAAAAAATGTAAAACTTACATAATCGCATTCTGCCAAATCTAAACCTCCGAATAGGTAATATAGGTTGATTTAAACTGGGACGTTAATAAACACGGCTCTAAGACCTGATTTTTATTATTTTAATAACAATACATAAGCACCTTTATAGCAGCTTCAGTCATGAACTCGTGCCCCGCGATACCCCATTGTCTTGGAACAATCAATGACCAAGTTATTGCTTTGGGAGGGATTAAGCTGAAATACTCCTTAACAATGCTGCCTAAGTAGTGAATAAGCTCCTGATACAGACGAACAACGTCAAGACGTGTTTTCTTTGCAACGTCCCAATGCTCATGACCCTGAAAGATAGGAAATCTAATTAGATGCAGAAAATATCTGACGAAATAGTTATCTTTCTTGCTCTGAGACATAATATATTCGTTTTCAAGCGAAACCAAGGAAAATAATTTATCCCAGCCATGTTTTTAATTATTTATTTGTTGATTTAAATATGCCATTCTACTAAGTGTAAAATTTAATGGGTGCTGAACGTGGCACTTTAACTGAAGATGAAAATCCGTCAGATTGAATCTAAAAATACGACAGTATAATATAACGGACTTTTCACGTTTTCTTTTCTTCTTGCATACAGGATTTTTTTGTGTTTTTTTTGCGTTGCATGAACATGTTATAACATAAAGACGCAACACGAGAAAACACGATAACGCGATTTTTATCAAATGAATGAACAGAAAAAAATTGAAATGTTGATATCCACCATAACTTTATTAGAAATAATGAGCTGCTTAAACCATCACATAATATCTACCAAGAAAGCTGATTTCTCGCTACAAGTCAATCGAAACAAGTGGAATTGCTCTAGCTCCTCCTCCCTAAGTGCACTGTATTGCTTTTCCGCTGCACGTCCAATCTGACACACCTTCATATTGTGGTCGAATAAAATTGTTGGCGGAAAATTGCAATCAAAAGGTGAGCAATTGATTATGAAGGCCTTATTAGGTTCTGAAAAAAAGTTTAAAATTCAAACTGACAGCGCGACACGATTACTATTTCGTTTTAGTTTTACATAAATGCCAAAAAATAATGACCGATGAAGCATTTTTAAAATTACAAAGTATGATACTATATATAAAAATATAATTTCGTACACGTTATGCTAAGCGTTATGCCGTGGCGTAGTGGTTAAAATGGTTAACTGGTATAACTGTTTGCACAAAGAGGGAAATGACTTTAAATCAACCGGCATGGGTCTCGAAAAAAGGTTATCAGAGTCGACTTGGTTGTTATTTGGGCATACGATGTATATAATCATGTATTTCGAGTTAGTGTTGGTTCATGCTTATTTTTTTGGTGAGAACTTGTGTATAATGATGTCACTTATAGTTCAGCAAACTGTTGCATTTTTGAAAAAAAGTTCCTTGAAAGTTTTGTTCCATTCAGTTTCAAGCATAACAGCAGTCCTTCCGTCTAAAAATAACGTTTTTTTACTGGATACCGCAATTTTTTTAAAGCATTTACAACGATGCAAAGCTGTCCTGCCGCAATATAAAGGCTCCAAACCTTTTACTTCGGCTTAAAAACAATATTTTATCTTGTGAAAAGGTCACCGCGTACGGAAATACATTTCGGTTTAACTGCACTCTTCAAGAAATAAGAATAGCCACAACAAATCGCAATTGCGGTAAAAATATAGGTGAGGTGGAATTGAATATATGTGATTATTGATAATTGCCTTATCGTTACCCATTACTAAACACTTTAACGCTGACAGTTAACAACAACTAATAATCAATTATATCCGGTTAATCAACTTCTGTAGAACTTGTCGACCTTACTAGTGTCATACCATGTTTTAAAGCGTGTGCTATTGTTATTCGTTCATCTATGTGAATACAGGTAATCAAAATGTAATTGTCCCTTGGCGTAAAGTATTTCCTGAAATAGAAGAAGAAATGAATGAATGATGATATTCCTGATTGCTCAACATAAGTAATATAGTTACACAGGATCTGATGCTGTAATGATGTAGTCATGGCGGCTTGTTTTATGGCGACTTGATGAGTTGTAGCATACACTGTTGCCAGTGATATGTCGCCTAGATATAACTCATTTGAACATGATGTATTGACTTCATTATTTTAGAGCATTATGTTTACTTATTTTGGTCCACCTATAAGGTAAAGAAGAAAACGTGAAAAATAAATCAAATCAATTTACAAAATTGTCGACAAAAATAATCCCATGTCCAAAATCATTAAAATGAAAGCGTTGATCGTAAGTGACGATAGGATCATGTAGTGTTCTCGACTTCTTTATGTCGAGTAGAAGAGTTACAGCACGGTAAATGGTCTAAACAGTATTGTTTGGATATCGGCCTTTTTGAAATAAATTATCATACAATTTTTTCTTAAAATCTGCTTAACTATCGAACATACTTAAACTGTTATGAATGGATGCGTATGTATCATTGATGTAATTAAAAAAAGGTACGAAACGGCCCTTAATCGCTAGCCAGAAATTAAATGTTTACTAAATGTAAGTACATGATGGATTAGAAAATCAATTGTAATTCAGGAAAGTCAAAGGTGATCCTATTAAAAACGTTTGGCTGCCAAGGATCAGTGGTTGCTTAGAATGTAAACTATTTTCATAGAAATCCCAATGTAAATATATACACAGTAGGTGGCCCTTAGGCAGGCCAGATTTTACCCCAGGATCACCATTTGACTAAGCTTGAAAGAAGACCACTTCTCAATACATTATATAGAATAACTTAGATCTAATTATTTCGGTTCAAGCGAAAAGGATTTCCAAAAAGTTTCCAATTTAATTCTTTATAAGAGATATATTCCAAAAGGCGGGTACAGTTTTAACCCCCTGGGGTAACCGTAGAAAAAAGAAATGCTAGAGACACATACATTATGCATTATAGATATAAAATATATAGACACTATCGATTATGGTTCAATAATATAAGTATTTCATAGTCGATCCCGTGTTAGTCTGCTTTTTTAGAAGATGTAATTTTAAGCCAGACGTTGACAGCTTCAACGGACAGTGTGATTAAAACTGATTACCTTGAGTACATCGTGCTCAGGGAAACAAACTAATCTTAAATCTTGAATGTTTGAAATATGGTGTTTGTTTCTGAAAGGCCACTAGCTTTACTATAAAAATGGTATATTCATTCTACATCGTATGTGCTTTTTCTTACAATCCTCAAATTTCTCAAGTAGGATACATGCCTATTATAAGAGGATGACCTAATCGATTATGAGGTCATATGACAAAGTCTTAGTTACCACTTTTACTTTGAAATATGTATCAAATAGGCTTCACCAATAAACGGTGCTCATAACTGGAGCCATATTCTATATTAGTGCTCAAATGATCTCCAACAACCTCAGCATTTCCCCTTTGTGTCAATCGACCAATAGTTTTTCATCATAGTCGAGTACACATGGATGATGTGAAAATAATTAAATAAATACTTTATTTTTATGAGCAAAGCTGCTAGACACATTTTGCACTTTCAGTTTATTTTATTAATACACAGAACAACTCTTAAATAAATCAATACGATTTATTAATAAACTGGAATAAAACGAAATGAGCGGGTTCAGGCTATGAAGATAAAAATATTTGATTACAAATCTGACCATACTGTTTTTAAACCCCCCACATTATTGTGTAAAGAAACGGTTAGATAAATAATAAAACCAATATGCTTTGGTTAAGATATATTAACAGACATAAACAAGAAAACTATGAATTAGTTTTTTTCTTTCAAAAGCCAAATAAAATATTTAAATATCTTCAACATTTTCAGTAGTAGGTGTTGTTTGAAATATACCATATGTTAATGAGTATTCACATATTCGTCATTTTTGAAAGATCTTAGTTACTGACAAAATACTGTTAAAAAACAAACGATTAATATAGGGGTTCATTGAGGCTCATTAGCACGTTTTGCTTATAATATTAATGAACAATCTTTCAGGATCTGCCACTAGTCGTCAATTTTCTGCGAGTCCAGATTTGCTTTTAGATGAAGTTTTGAGGATACGTTTTGTTAATTGTTATGCATTCGACAAATACATCAAAGCAATGATATATTGATAACAGTAAAGGGACCGTAACTGTTTTTATATGTTAAACCTGTTCAAACAAGTACTACATGTTGCTTTATATACAGTTACTGGTGAAAGTATTTTGTCAGCTGAATCAAAAGTCCGCTTATATGTAATGACAAAACGAAAACATACCTGAGTAAGGCTGTATCACTTTCAATTCGAGTTTCTTGGAAAATCTTTATGATTCTTTTAACATATTCACGTTCCCTCTGTAGTTTCGTAGTCTCTATTCTGTAGTTTTCATTTTCATTTGTCAGAGTTTTCATTGTCTTTTTCAAAACTGCGTTCTTTTTTTTAAGTCGCCTGTTGTGCCTTGTTTCATATGTCAATCTTTAGCATTTACAAAATTTATAAATTTAATTTATTATATATATATATTTTATTACACGCAAAAAAATGCTTCCTTAAACAGTAATTATGAGTATATATAACTTATTAAGATAACTGTGAAATTCCCTTCGTTTTATTTGCTTGGTTCGTAATACTAGACGTATGAAAGATCATTTATTCTGGGAGAGAGAACCTATGGAAGAAAGAAATGATAACGAAAGTCTTTACCTTTTTTTTTCTGCTGTGTTATTGGCACATTTGGCTGCCTCTATCGTCGACTCATAATCTTTAAGGTCTATGATTTCTTCGTTCAGAACTTCAACCTCATTCCCAAGCTCTACAATTGTGTCTCTTAACTGTTGCCTCTCCTTCTCCAATATCGATAATGATTTCTCGTGAGTTTTACATCCCTTTAAAATGCGACTGTAATAATAAGATTAAAATACTTTTTTTTTCTATTATCATATACTATTTGACTAGTTTTTTAAATGATTATTTAAGGAGGATATTAGAAAAATGAATAATTTGTTATAAACTGGATGAGAACACAAAGAAAATATTTATTAATTATAAAATGTGTCAGGTTCTGCCACGAGTCGTCTTCCTTCACCGAGGTATTTACTACCTTTAAATAAGTAATCTTGGAGCATTCTTTTTGTTCTTAAATTGTTTACGAATATGCGAAGTATTCCATTCGACAAATTCAGCAATGCAATGAAAATTCACGACTGTTGACAGACTATTACAATGTATCTATGATTGAAGCAATCTGTCCGCTAAATGAATTATATGTCTAAATGTTACGGAATATTGTGTCAAGAATAAATACCTGAGTAAAGCTTTATCGCTTTCCATTCCAGTGTGTTGAAAAATCTTAATGATGCTTTCAAAATGTTTACGTTCTTCCTCTAGGTGCTTAGTCTCTTTTTTAAAGCTTTGATTTTCCTTTGTCAGAGTTTTCGTTCTTTCCATTAAATCTGCGTTCTCCTGTTCAAGTTGCCTGGTGTGCATTGTAACAACTGTTAAACTGTAGAACATCCAATAAAATAACGATAAACCTAAAATATACTGCCCGCAAAATTATGTTCTCTAAAATAGTTATTTTGAGATTATTTTACTTTTAAGTCATTTTATTTTTGTTTTTTACTACATCTTTCCTAAGCTGTGTTTTTAATGATAGCTGTATAAAGGCTAATTATTTCTGGGAGAAACTCTTCGGAAGAACGAAAATAAAAAATAAATATTACCTCATTCTGCCTGTTTCATCAAGTTCACATTCAACAGCGTTTATCGTTGACATCTTTTCTTCAAGGTTTATCACTATCTCTCTTAGTGATTTAACTTCAATTTCCAGCTGTACAATTTTGTCTCTTAATTGCTGTTTATCCATTTCAATTATCAACATTGTTTTATCGGGACTTTTGCATTCCTTTTGCTTTGAAAAGCGACTGTATAAATCAGATCAAAACATTGTATTGTTTTATTTATTATCAGAGATTGCTTGACAAGCTTTTTAATGATAAATTAAAAAAGATGTTATTTAAGGATTATAATTCGACCTTTTGCATTTTATTGGGGTATGGTAAGCAATTGGACTGTTCAAAATGGTTGAGTCCGACTCTTCCAGCATTTTGAACTGCGCCGTTGCATGCCATATCCCAATGAAATGCAAAATGTCGAATTTTAATACTTATATTTACATTTATTTAAATGTACATTTCTGCTAAAATCAATACATTAATCAAGATTTAGAGCATTTTCTCTTGTTTTTTCTTTTTCTCGTTGTTCTCAACGGTGGGTAAATCCGAACAGCTACAGTAATCTAAATCTGTAAAACAATGAATGCGCAGAAAAAATAGTTTCTTATTCATGGGTTTAATTTCTATTTTTTAAGGAAAATAATAGTTTAACAACGTATTATAACTTTATTTTAGCTAGAAAAATGCAATTGGAGTTATGTAAAATTAACAATAACAAGAAAGCAAATATCCCCACCTACAAAGTTCTCATTATATCTCGCGATAATACGCGAAACTAGCGTTTGTTAGTCACGAGTTTTTAATTATGTGTTTTATACAGAAATAATGCGAAATTGATAAACAACAACCATCGTTAAGGAATGAAGTGTTAATGTAAATATTAAGAAATGGAAAAAGGAAAGAAGAGCACTATATCTCAATATTTTGAGTGTCGCCAAACGGACGACAGACGACGGACACAGTGGCTCAGTTTGCGACCTCCCATCAATGATGCATATCTTAAGCACGTTACAATAGCGTGCACTATGTTAGAAACAGTAAACTTGCACAAACAAAGATAACGGTACTATACGATCTGTCAGGATCTGCAACGATTTGTCTATATTTAGCGAGGTTAGGGTCGTTTTTGTTTTTAAGTGAAGCTTTGAGCATACTTAATTATTTAAATTGTTTACGAATATGCGAAGTGATCAGATGTGATTGACAAATACAGCAATGCAATAATACATTTGTGACTGTCAACAGACAGTTATTTAATTATATACTAGTATATAATTATCAATTGACAACGAATATTTATTATTTTAAGGTTTCTGTCAGTATTTTAAATGTTACGTAAAAATGTTTGAAAAAAAATACCTGAGTAAAGCTTTATCGCTTTCAATCCGAGTTTCTTGGAAAATCTTAAGGATGCTTTTTAATTGTTCACCCTCCTCCCGTAGTTGCTTACACTCTGTTTTGAAGCTTTCATTTTCTTTTGTCAGAGTTTTCGTTTTCTCCACTAAATCTGCGTTCTCCTTTTCAAAATGTCTTGTGTCTAATGTATCTGTCAAACTGTATCATAAACAAGGTAATACTATAGACATAGAGTGTACGACCCACAATAAAATGCACCTTAAAATAGAAGTTTTGAGTATATGTAACTTTTATATTAGATATTACTTCGTGGTCTGTTCGTTGCTTTGGTATCCATGCTAGCGGAAGGAAAATAAATTTATTCTTGGAGAGAGACAATTATGAAGAACGAAATGAAAGCTAATTTTGTTACCTCATTCTTCCTGCTTCATCACTTCCACATTCAATCGCTTTTATTGTCGACATATGTCCTTTTAGATCTAGTACATCCTTTTTTAAGTCTTCAACCATGTTTTCAAGTTCCTCAATTCTGTGTCTTAAGCGCTGCCCCTCCTTCTTCATTGTCGATATTGTTTTCTCCTGATTAGTACATTCCTTTGAAAGGCCACTGTTATAACAAGATAAAAACACATCGATCAAATACATTTTGGCCAGCTTTTAAATGATCAGTAAAGACTGATGTTGAAAAGATCGATTAACTACCTTGTTCAATTGATAGAAAAATCGAATAGTCAATATACGACCAGCAAGACATAGGCAGATATGATTTGGTTGTTTTACTGAATAAGAACAAATGTGTCACTGTTCAACTTAAGAATCTCTGTACGATTATTTCATGTAGTATGCGACGAACGGCTATGATTTAGTATTATTTAGGTCAGGTGATTCGCTTACATAAAATATTTATTTCTGACTATTTTATCATTTGTTTGTCATTAATTCATACCCAGACGTTAATATGGGTAAGAACAGGAAACCGAAATCACTGCACAATTCCGATGCTAATCAATTCGAATTAATTGTTTGTCAGAAGAGAGGATTGGAAAATGTATTGAGTTAATTTCCACAATAAAGATTTTGTGTTATTTGTTTTTTTATTAATAAGGGATGAAAAGAGATAAAAATCATATACATAATACATTGAATAATATGTACTATCAGTACAGTCATCTGATGGCCGACGATTGGCGATTGAGTATACTATTGATACAATTTATGTATCGTAATATATATATAAAACACAGCTAAGTTTTTATTTTCATTTTTGCTGTATATCAAATATCAAATACTTAAAAGACAAATAATTTGTTATAAACAGCGCCCAGTTTCGCCGGAACACAGGCAACCTTTATTTCTCTATTTATATACAACGTGTTCCTAATATGTTTGTACCATATTAAGGAATAATTTTCACATTTTTAGAAGTTTATAATAACATGTAGAAACTCGACAAACGGCTTGCCCGTAGGGATTTTCTAAATCCCCCTTTCGACATGATATCCCAACGGATAGCCGATAGGAATTTTTTGCAAGTGATTGTAAATACAGCGATTTATTCCAATGGAGAAGGACATTTCTTTCTATATATAACTTAAATTATCTATTACAACACCTCTAAAATTTGTTTATCTGGGAGTGAGAAAATAATGTCCAGATTGTATAATCCCAATTTGAAAAAATCCCCATTATTTAACAAATGCTCGATGGAATTTATTCCAATGTGGAAAATAATTCATTTTATTATTTGATTTTAATACACTTTAATACAATGGTCAATATTTTGAAAAGTAGCGTTTTAGTAACTTTTGTTTTAAATGTCCATGGGAATTAAGAAATTAATGCAAAGTAGATATAAGGTCAGGTCACAGTATTGTCTGTCTTCGACTAGTAAAAAATAATTTTAGGAGAAAAAAAACATTTTATTGTTTCCCAAAATTGTTGAACTTTGTCCTCAGATCAAGATAATAATGCTCCATGTATCTTTAAAATTCTATGAATGGGGTGTGATGATAAGTTTAAGCTCATTTTACCAATATCGACCTGTTCCAATTGGATGGGAAGTATTATTGCCGATGTGACCTACATCGGCGGACCAAATTGTTAACAACAGTGCACTCTTCACAATATATTGAAAACCTCGGAATCAATTATTGATATACCACAGTGTTCTCTATCCCGGTTATTTTTATACTATGTTTTTATTAATTGACACACGAACGTCCAATGTAGCACAAGATAGGTTTGCGTTGTATATAATGAACAATTGTAGAAAAAAAAATATGAAAATGTTATTATTCTAGTCTAAAAATAAATTACTCCCGTTGGGCACCAGCTGAATTTTATTTCCTCAACTGGCACACAAAATTGTAAAAATTATACTTCCAAACTGTAATACAATATTTGATAATGAAACTTTTGATAAGATTCCTAGCATTTTTTACTGGTAGATTATTTAAGAACATCTGAAATTTAAAAACAAAATCACATTTGATTTTGGAAAGTGCTTTCAGATTTGCATGTAATCTAAATCTTACAGTAAAGGTATATACAACTGCATCGGATCCACAGTTATTTATACTTATGATACCAGATAAACACAACATTAATACTTTTTTATGAAAATTACTAAAATATACATAAAATAACTCTACAATGTACTTTTTCAGAACATGCGCGCTTCATTGTACACGAACGTCATGTAATGGTTTTAGTATTTTGGCAATGACGTCGTTGATGTATAGGAAACAGTGATATATCATTTTTAAGTTAACAGCTAAACACCAGAAATCATATAAAAAGATAATTGCTTACCTTCTGCTATTTCGAAGAATCTTAGTTTCTTCTTGTAGCGCCTGCCTTTCATGTTCTAAGCTTTGAATTTCATCTTCAGCGGTTGCTAACTTCTCCAGTGTACGAATCAATAGTGCATTTCTTTTTTCCAATTGTTCTTTAAAATCATTCTCTTTCTGTTTGCCTTCATCCATTTCAATTTTCTACAATTTTTTGTCTGGCATATAAGTTTTAATAGGAAACTTCAATATAGTTTAGAACAATATTGTTATGCTGGGTTCGAAGCATAACATTGTCACAAACCGTACCTGTGGTAAAATACTGGCTGGAGAACAGTAGCCGGCGGAAACAGTAGCCGGCAATCGGTTTTTATTCGTGTTTTTTTTATCTTCTTAAACATGTTGAAAATGGTCAAAAAGAACCATATCCAAGCAAAACCAATTTGCATCGAATTCAATACAAAGCGTAAGTTTTAACATTTTATTCCCAAAACGTATAGGAAATGTCAAAAAGTTCGCCAACTTTTACGTGGGGGATGCTCACGTGAATGTGACTGCACATGCGCAGTTGAATAAATTTGCATATCTTATTATAGCCCTGGCATTAACCGGCAGTCAAGTGTTGATTATAAGCAATTATTATTCGATGATTCACAGCATCATGTATTTTTTATAAAAGCCTGTTGAAATGTTGTTTGCATTTCGCCCGTCAATCGCCTTTAAACCAACCAAATTCAAAAGTTCATGTTGCCATGGTATGGTTTAAGACGCGTTGTTAAAGCGAGACTACTCCAGCGCTGTAAATGTTTGATTACTTCCCTGTTTAATAGAGGCGCTCCATTGGGAAATTAAGGTTAATAAGCCGTTAATAACCCCTTAAAATGTCGACAATGCATTCATTCCATGTTGTATAACATTTACAATGGACACTAATAAAAAAGTGAAAGCCAAATAATGTAGCTGTTTACATATTTTAATGAAAACTTTTGTTGAACGTATGAATAATAATTGATAAACGTGATGATGTCAATATTAACTGAACATTGGGACTACTATGAAATCAATCCTATTTTAATTTAGGAAGATTTATGAATTACATGTAATACTATCAATTGAAATCGAGTCTGATATCTCCAAGGTCCAGATGTTGATTAAACTTTTTCCATAGGAAAATTTTATATTGATGATCTTTAGTTATCTGCAGTATGATTGCATAGTTTCATTTCTTAATATTGTATTCATAATTATCTTATGTCGTGATTAACTACAGTTGCGCAGTTGTTTCCAATGAATGCATTATAACATACACAATAATCCATAGTACAGTATATGTGTGTTTTTATTTTACTCAACGATACGGCAATGAAATACGCGTGCGAAGATCCGAAACTGGCCATGTCCGGTGTACGCCGAGGAATTATGAGCCTTTGAAAGGCAGCATGGGATTTTGGCGTTCCTCGGTCTACCATACAATACCATATTAAGGACCCGGGGTTAGCCATGAGGAAATTATTTAATAGATATTAATCGTATTTACGTCGAATTATAAAAGCTACATGAACGTTAACCTCGTGTTCACACTGCAGGACGTCAAACTTTAGGCGTTGCCGGTATATATATTTGCTGCATTACCATACATTCACTTTGCAGTAATTTACAGATATTGATTTAAAGTTTAATTAGCCACGATTCAAATGGAGGAGCGTTCAATACAGTGGGGGGGGGGGGTGGGCTTGAAGAGAGGATGATAAAGAGATGAATATAAGTATCTTCCATGGCCGATAATTTAAGATATGTTAATTCCGACCCGAGCGTAGGGTGTTTTGCGGAAACGAGGTTTACCGAGTTTCCGCAAAACACCCTGCGCAAGTGTCGGGACGAACCTATCTTACACGAGCGGCTATGGTAGATTCCTTTTCTCCCACCTCAGTTAAACAAATTTAAGTAAAAATGTATTTTTTGCTGGAACTCTTTTGTGCTTAGCAAAAAATATCGTGTATGGATATGCGATAATTCGTGGTCGTCATGGATATGCGCGCAGTGATTCAGATTATGTTAATAGTCAAATCGGTCTTTAAATAGTTTTAAGGAGAATGAAGCATTATTTCTTGAAAAGTGCGTGAAAACTGTTTTATGGTGACACTTTAAGCGGGAAACAGTTAATTAGCCTTCTAAATATTGCCACAATACAAGGTTTCCACAATGCTTCAGACGACAGTCTTCAACAAGGGAGGTAATAACAATGTGGTGACGATTAAAAATGAGTTCCATACGGGCATTTTATCTTCGCCCGTGGGCAAGATAGGAATTTCTAGCCTGGTTAAATTACTGGATCTACTTATCTGTGGTGGGAGAAATTGGAATGTGGAGTGTGTTGTGTCCGTGGTACGGTAAACGATGATAAAGAGGGTGATAAGTGGTATTGCTGATTCAGAGGAAGTGAATGTGCATCAAGCAGGTAGTATCATTGTGAGTGTCTGTGTCGGGCTGAACAGTATGATCTGAGGGCAAGTCTTGAAGCAGGGGCAGAATGGTTTTGTGAGTTTCGCTTAGGCTTAGAAGAATAGACTGATACTATTAAACATGAGCCAAGTACCGTTATATCTGTTGTGTTGTGTTGTATTATTTGTAATTTTCTTTTATAATACATTTTTTTTTCATTTAATTGCTTTTATTCGAAAATTTATTTATTTATTTATTTATTTATTTATTTATTTATTTATTTATTTATTTATTTATTTATTTATTTATTTATTTATTTATTTATTTATTTATTTATTTATTTATTTATTTATTTATTTCTTTATTTATTTATTTATTTTTTATTTTTTTATTTATGTTTTTATTTGCTTATTTATTTATTAATTGACGCTGTTTGTTCGTTAACGTATTTATTTCAAATGAAATTAAAGTTATAATTATTATGTTCAATCTCGTTTTCCGTTTTACTTACCTTCCAAATATTAACCGTGAACTTTACCATTAAGTAAATTTCTCACCTTTTGTTTGTGACAGGTTGTATTTTTATGTAAGTCAGGAAACAACCCGAACAAAAACAGGTTTATAGTCATGGAGCGGTCTCGAAATAAAACTGCCGGATACTGTATCTCATAGTCCGTAAATTGGTACTAATTGATTACCCTCTTTGTGGCCCCAATTCGTCACGCGCTTCATGACATAACAAATTGTAATATTGTAAAGTTACAAGACCTTGACACCTAGTTTCATTAAGACTTAATGTAAGTATTATTTCCGTAACATTTCGATCTACTGAGAAAATCTTCAAAAACATGCAAAATCTGCCGGCTACTGCTCTCCAACTAGTATATAGTTTAAACTGTTCTCAAGAAAAGCGTTGTCAAGGGCTATTCATATAAATTTTATCATAACGATACGAGTTGTTTACATTTGCGATGGTAGATACCTGTTATTCACGCGCCGTAACTAAACATAAACAACATGGAGTTCAGCAGTTAATATAAATGTAGTATAATTCAATAATCGCCCGTTCCGTGTGAATAACTTTATTAACAATTCAAGTAGCGTCACGCTTCCAGCCGGATCATAACACAGGGAGATACTAGCGCCCTCCCTTCTCAAAGCTCTCTCCGCTCTAAGGCTCTCCTGACTAGCAGTCATATCGACTTTTATATACCACACTGCACTAGACAGGTTATGCAAGTACAAGACGGAACATAACACAGGTAGATACTAGCGCCCTCCCTTCTCAAAGCTCTCTCCGCTCTAAGGCTCTCCTGACTAGCAGTCATATCGACTTTTATATACCACACTGCACTAGATAGGTTATGCAAGTACAAGACGGATCATAACACAGGGAGATACTAGCGCCCTCCCTTCTCAAAGCTCTCTCCGCTCTAAGGCTCTCCTGACTAGCAGTCATATCGACTTTTATATACCACACTGCACTAGACAGGTTATGCAAGTACAAGACGGATCATAACACAGGGAGATACTAGCGCGCTCCCTTCTCAAAGCTCTCTCCGCTCTAAGGCTCTCCTGACTAGCAGTCATATCGACCTTTATATACCACATTGCACTAGACAGGTTATGCAAGTACTGGGGTCTGGTATCAGTAACACTATGTAATATGTTACAATAAACGAAGTAAGACATTGCCTAATGGAGATAGTTTGACTATACACAAAGACGGCCACAGTTTTAACGCAGATAACATATACATAATATAAGTACTTTTTTCTTTTATCTGTACTTTATAAATGTAATTTCAAGATGTTTTTCTAATTTCATTCTTGGTGATTCAGTTACATGAATACATTCAAATAATGACTAAGTTCCCTAAGTATTTTCACAGCCAAAGGCAACCAAGTATTACGATAGAAATGTAATTATGTGAATAAGCTTTGTAAATGGTTACCTTAATTTTATCGAACCTATTGAACTAAAACATCTCCATTAAATCCGTGAACTTTAATGTGAACATGTTATCCATAAGAACCACAAATCACCTAATATCGGGCACATAATATTAGACACTTGATCGATATTCGTTTGAAGTAAACGTTCTTAACTAAACCATAACTTAAATTATGTGATACCCGATACAACTCAAATACAAAATCATTTGAATGGGTTTTAAATAACCCATCGTGGAGTAGAATTCAAACGCTGGTGAGGACTGTGTATCTAGAGAAATTATAGAATGCAGAAAACTATTGTGGCATAACTTGAAACAAAACATACTGAAACTTATTTAACATCGTTCTTAAATGTGTTTGAATTGAATTAGTTATGTTTAATATTTATAGATGAAATCCGTAATACTATGTTAATATGGTCTTAACTTTTGTATATTTTAAGGCTGTGGTAAAACACAAATTAATATAAATACATTAATCTCCAGCGGAAAGCTACCTTATGTAAGTTCAAATACGAACATGAGTTTGGATGTTTTCAGGGTTAGAAATAAACGTTGTGGGGTGTATGGGTGGGGGTGGATGCGAGTGTGTGTGTGTGTGTGTGTGTGTGTGTGTTTGTGCGTGCGTGCGTGCGAGCGTGCATAATATATGTGTGTATGTGAGAAAGGTTGTGGGTTTGTTTGTGTGTGTGCGTGTGTGTGCGTGCGTGCGTGCGTGCGTGCGTGCGTGCGTGCATAATATATGTGTGTATGTGAGAAAGGTTGTGGGTTTGTTTGTGTGTGTGCGTGTGTGTGCGTGCGTGCGTGCGTGCGTGCGTGCGTGCGTGCATAATATATGTGTGTATGTGAGAAAGGTTGTGGGTTTGTTTGTGTGTGTGCGTGTGTGTGTGCGTGCGTGCGTGCGTGCGTGCGTAGATGTGGCGTATGTGTGTATTGGTGGAGTTTACTGTGTATAGCTACAAGACGGAAACGTGAACTTATACCTGTACATAAACGCCATCCATTTAACTAATACCTATAGATACACTACGTGATCGTGCAAATATACCTCTAGCTACACGACGTTGACGTCAACTTATCCATGAAGCTACACGCATTGTACGTGAACTTATACCTGTAGCTACTTAAGGTTTACGTGAACCCTTCCCTGTAGATACACAAAATGTACGTGCACTTATACCTCTAGCTACACCCATGTGCGTGCACTTATAACTTATACATGTAGCCACACGCAGTGTACGTGAATTTATTCCTGTTCATGCACGCAATCTATTTAAATACCTGTTGCTTCATGCCGTGTATTTGAACTTATACCTGTAGTAACCCGCCGTGTACATGAAACGTATACCTGTAGCTACACGACGTGTACGTGAACTTATACCTGTAGCTACACCGGGTACGTGAACTTATACCTGTAGCTATACCGGGTACGTGAACTTATACCTGTAGCTACACCGGGTACGTGAACTTATACCTGTAGCTATACGCCGGGTACGTGAACTTATACCTGTAGCTACACCGGGTACGTGAACTTATGCCTGTAGCTATACCGGGTACGTGAACTTATACCAGTAGCTACACCGGGTACGTGAACTTATACCTGTAGCTACACCGTTTACGTGAACTTATACCTGTAGCTACACCGGGTACGTGAACTTATACCTGTAGCTATACCGGGTACGTGAACTTATACCTGTAGCTATACGCCGGGTATGTGAACTCATACCTATAGCTACACGACATGTACGTCAACTTATACCTGTAGCTACACCGGGTACGTGAACTTATACCTGTAGCTATACGCCGGGTACGTGAATTTATACCTGTAGCTACACCGGGAACGTGAACTTATGCCTGTAGCTATACCGGGTACGTGAACTTATACCAGTAGCTACACCGGGTACGTGAACTTATACCTGTAGCTACACCGTGTACGTGAACTTATACCTGTAGCTACACCGGGTACGTGAACTTATACCTGTAGCTATACCGGGTACGTGAACTTATACCTGTAGCTATACGCCTGGTATGTGAACATATACCTGTAGCTACACCGGGTACGTGAACTCATACCTATAGCTACACGACATGTACGTCAACTTATACCTGTAGCTACACGACATGTACGTGAACTTATACATTTTTCTACACGCCGTGTACGTGCACTTATACCTGTAGCTACATGCCTTGTACGTGAACCTATACCTGTAGCTACACGAAATGCATATAAACGTATACCTCTAGCTACACGCCGTGTATATTAACGTATACCTATAGCTACAGGCCGTGTATATTAACGTATACCTATAGCTACATGCCATGTATTTAAATGTATACCTATTGCTACACGCCGTGTATATTAACGTATACCTATAGCTACAGGCCGTGTATATTTCCAGATACCTATTGCTACACGCCGTGTATATTAACGTATACCTCTAGCTACACGCCGTGTATATTAACGTATACCTATTGCTACACGCCATGTATATTAACGTATACCTATAGCTACACGCCGTGTATATTAACGTATACCTCTAGCTACACGCCGTGTATATTAACGTGTACCTATTGCTACACGCTATGTATATTAACGTATACATATTGCTACACGCCGTGTATATTAACGTATACCTCTAGCTACACGCCGTGTATATTAACGTATACCTTTAGCTACACGCCGTGTATATTAACGTATACCTCTAGCTTCACGCCGTGTATATTAACGTATACCTATAGCTACAGGCCGTGTATATTAACGTATACTTCTAGCTACACGCCGTGTATATTAACGTATACATATTGCTACACGCCGTGTATATTAACGTATACCTCTAGCTACATGCCATGTATTTAAACGTATACCTATTGCTACACGCCGTGTATATTAACGTATATCTATAGCTACAGGCCGTGTATATTTCCGTATACCTATTGCTACACGCCGTGTATATTAACGTATAAATCTAGCTACATGCCATGTATATTAACGTATACCTATTGCTACACGCCGTGTATATTAATTGTACCTCTAGCTACACGCCGTGTATATTAGCGTGTACCCATAGCTACACGCCGTGTATATTAACGTGTACCTCTAGCTACACGCCGTGTATATTAACGTGTACCTCTAGCTACACGCCGTGTATATGAACGTGTACCTCTAGCTACACGCCGTGTATATTAACGTGTACCTATAGCTACACGCCGTGTATATTAACGTATACCTATAGCTACACGCCGTGTATATAAGAAACCCAATCTTCTATTTCTTAGATTCTGCTTTGACCTTATCTTTCCGTTTCAACACATGAATTGTGCGCGTAATAAAGTAAGACATTTTCTATTTGTTTTTCAATATAAGGTATTCAGATATTTCACCGTACTAAATGTATTATGGAAATGAGAGAATATAGTATACAATTGAAATAAATGCATTCACATTATAATTTCCCGGATTGAGTCGAACCTCCAGAAATCCATTTTCATCGATAAATATTTTACCATGAATGCCCAGGAGTTTAATCCATTTTCACAAAATTCAATATATTTACTAAACACAGAGTTAATGAAGATATTCTTAGAATTTTTTACCTGAGCCCAAACTTAATAACTTGGTCCGACGTTTATGTTAACGTTTAGAGGAAACCGTCCTTATTCACTGTACACAGCTACTGTTCTAGTAATTTGCATAACTCCTTAAACCGATTTACAGAACTTTAAGTCGATTCGTTAGATCAGAACTCGGCACCTGTAATTTAGGATTGAACCTACAAATGAATCAAACAATTGCAACTCCATTTAAGGAGGCACATCATTTTTATTGATATTTTTACTTACAACATACATATTTTAAGACCCTAAGCCACCACAAATTGATTTTCTAAACAAAAGGATCCCTTATCGTATATTTAGTAAAATATGATGCCTAAATAATTGAAATTATCAAATTTGACAAGTGTTTTTTTCTGATTTCACTAAGTCTTGCTTTGCCACACAGGACCTCATTTCGAAAACCAACCACCCTTTTAGATATATCTACCCATAGTTCAGTCGTATAGAATCATTAAACTTTAAAATCTATAACTGAATTACCCAGAATATCCAGATTGTCTGCAAATAGCAGTATCATTAAACAAAGATCATATAGGGCAATTATATATTCAATATCCTGCTGTTAAAATCATTTGTAAGTGTAAATGCACACTGTAGACATTGAGACGTGGAAACCTAGCCCCCCGCCCCCTCTTTCCAAAAAACAAGAACAAAAAACTACAACAACAACAAACAACAACACTGTTTACATTGTTTTAAGATGCTCACGCTCCATACTCGCATTAACGCGGCACACCCTATGAGGACCCAAATGTAGAAGATGATCAATTAGTTTGAATCCAAACTTATAATGACTAAATTTAATATTCTCTGTCAGAGAATGACGGGTATGTTAAAAAAAGAGCAACATGAAACGACACAATGCATTTTTATATTCGTGTTTTAAACATGAAATGTTATTAAATAATACCATATGATGTATGTATTGGACTATTTTAAATATATCATAACATTACGAAATTTCATATATCTGCAGCAATATTAACCTCTTTTATTTGAAAATTACTTAAATGGAAAGATAGCGACAAAATTAGAATGTAGTATATGCCGTAAATTTGCAATTAACGTTTTTTAAACCGTGAGTTACATAAATTTAAAAGAAAACGTTTCGATAAAAATCATGATGCACATGCAAGAATATATTCGAAAATCTAATTATCCTTTTTATTAAGTTCAAACTCACAAAGGAAAACAATTACTACTGATGTTCATTTTGTAAAAACATATCAATGCAAAAGAAAAATTGTATTTTAAAGTACATCAGACGGAGCGGTCCCTGATCAATATATAATTAATTGTTACTATCATTTCAAACACCTTTTAATTCTTTATGCATATACAATGTCGATGGGAAGTGTTTTTTTCTCTTCTGATATTCATATTTCCATGCATAAATCACTATACAACCTTAATGATTCATTTATTATCACAACAGTACTTGTGTACGTTCTGGCCAATTAACGCGCCACCTTTTACCACAACGTTTTCGTCATGATTCGGAATTATGACGCGGTGATGAGGGAAAGCTAGTTTGACGGCCTCCTGAAATGGGTTATACTGTGCGAAACCTCCAACTAACAGTAGAACCATATCACCAGAAAAAAACGAAGTGGTAACTAATGTCTTTTGAAATCCCGTAAGAACATCTGCGCATCGGTCAACAAATAGGCTTTTTTTAACTTTGATTTTTCTTTGATCCAGAGAAAACTCAATTAATCCCGAATATGTTGATGTTTTGACGTAATCTCTAATGCTAGTGCCTGTGTTACTTTGAAAAATTTCTCGAAGCGAGTGTGGTATCAACAATATGATATAAGAGTATTTTCTTTCTTGACACCTCATTGCGGAAATAGTGTACTGAAGATTCAAAAGCTCTTCTGGCGCTTCTTCACAAAATTCAGCCCACACCTGTGGCCCCACAATCTCTACTAGGATGTTTTCAAAGAAACATTGCCCACAATGCAGGATATGTGGCGGAAGAACTTCACGCAGTCCACCTCCTCTTTTCCTCTGATACAACGTGATATGCACAGTTTCTGAAAAACGTAATCCACATTCTAGTTAAAACCATCAACTTTTATTCTACATTTGACTTTTAAGAGTGGTATTCAATATTGTCTTAATTGAATCTCAGAACGAGGTGGCTAATTCGATTGCTCGTAATATATGAAGGACCTATACAGTGAATGAAGTCATTGAAATATGACCATAAGATTTTTTCTTAAGTTAAATATTAAACACCATCCTTCCTAGTTGTAAACGTACGGCCTTTGTATAATTGATTTAAAGGAAATGAACACGCACACACACACACGCACGCACGCACGCACGCACGCACACACACACATACGCACGCACGCACGCACGCACGCACGCACACACACACACACACACACACACACTAACACATACACTTTGCCTAATTACGTTCATTGATGAGGTTTAATCGTCTCTTCGATGAGCATTTATTAGAAAATAATGGTCGCCCGTTTAATGTGATACAAACACTTGCCTACATACATACATCATTAAATTAAAAATTGGATTTCAAACATTTTCCGGCTAAACAAATTCAACTATCCATCGTTAATTATTCATGCACCTTAATATTAATTATTATTATATTCAGCTGTCAATTTCTAACACAAAAGTAAACAAGTACTTATGCTCATTATTTTGTCTTTGAAGAAAAATGTCGTTTTGTACAGAACGTTACTTAAATATGCAATCAACAGTATCTGTGGTTAACTATCCAGTTATGCTTGTTGTGTTCAACACTGCATTAAGAGGGCTCGGATTTGATAAAGTACCACGAAAGTACAACAGTTGAATTGATGTTTGAGGCCAATGAGAACTTACACCGTATGTATAATATGCGAGCATATCTGGCGTTTAAAATCAAATTTTTGTTTCAGGAATTATGTATAGCTGCATGTGTTTGGCAAAATAGATCGATTCTTCAATACAGGTTTAGATCTTCTAATATCTGTAAAAGTACTGTATAATTTAGAAATTGTCATATTCTTAGTGCCTTTGTTGTCATCGGAGGCGTCGGTGTCCAAACTTTAACCTTGGCCAGAACCTCATAGAATGAGGTTTGACATTAGCATATCAACCATTATCTTCCAGACAGACACCAGCCCCGGTACTGGCGAATAGCATGCTTTTAATACGTGCCCTAGCAATGTTAGGTTAATTATTATTTCAGTCTCTATAAGCATTTAGGAGCTCTAGGAGCAAGTGTGCTAAAGTGTCCAATATTAAATGAGTCTCAAGGAGCCAGTATGTTTGCCGCCCAAGAGGCTTTGTAAGAGAAATGTTTTTTTTAAACAAACTTGGATCACATTTTTGGGACAAATGGGGCGAGAGCTAAGGACGGAACAGGAACATATCGGGGACGAGTGCAGAGAGTAGTCGGAGACAAATTTGGAGAGTAAAAGGATACGAATTTGGAGAGATTAAGGAAAGGAAGTTGGATCGTGCATGGAATGAATTGATAGTGAAGTATAAATTTTAGAGTATTCGAAAATAAATGGGAGAGAAGAAGAAAGTGAGTTGAAACAAAGTGGAGCACATTTAAAGACGTTAAAAGAGAGTAAAATATATAATCAGAACTTACTCTTATTTTACCATGTCATCATATTTTGAACCATTGTAATAATGTTATTCTTTAGTAAATTAAGTTAGTCAAAATGTTGCTTGTTAAGCGTACACTCATTAAAGGGACTCGAACCGAATGCCATTTCGTGACAGTGCGTCTTCAGCGAATTAATACCTAGAACTGCTTTGCAAACGTGTATGAATCTTGAAACGCAGTGTCCTTGCATTAACCGAACTTTAGTTAGCCTAATGGGTTCAGGTCCAGTAGAAAACGTGGTTGCCATAATAAAAATATAAAATTAAAATATTGCTTTCAAAATCTCTGATAACTAGAACGTCCTGTTGCTTGACCAATCAAAATCAAAGATACTCGATGGTAGGAACAAGTATAGGTTCAGTTATGAATTCTATAGCAAATAAAAACTTTATCCTTTAGTATAAAGTAAAAGAACAGATAAGCTAGAGCTGAGATAGTTTGTATGCACCATAAGCAATAGGTTTCAAGAACTTTGTTCACAGTGTGTCCTCGGGGCCATGATTGTCCCCGTTTCCACGGAAACAGTTTACTTCTTTGATTTATCTGAGTAGAGCTTAAAGGTTGAACACATTTCATTAGCCATATGCCATTTTCCGTGTTTGGTTTAAACATTCGTCTGCAAGGGTTCAGGTTTGGCACTATTTCGGGTTACATTGGTCATAAACAGGAATGCACTGAATGTGCACTACGAAGATTTCAATAATTATCATCAGATCATGAATTATCCAAACCATTGAGATGATGGTGTAATCAAATAAAAACTAGCATCTTGTTTGAACCCGGCGGTGACGTCGTGAAGATATTTGGAGTATATTATGACCAAATGGTTGTCTCACAAGTTTAATCTTAAATAACAAATGGGGCTTTGTAGTAAACACCCTTCCTCCCTGAAAACAGAAGAAAAATACCCTGGATGGGTATGTTCCATTGTTTAAATCGTTTCATTTCAGGGACGGATCGATGTTTGAACTTTGTTTCTAGTCTTATTCTAAACAGTGTAGACCTGAGCCGAATCATACTTAAGCAAGCCTCATTAGCACTGATCGGATAACCTCGTTTAAATTGGGCACGAGCACCTGCATTGATGTCACTTGATATTTTTTATATTGATTAAATAAATGTCAGCTAAAGCTGCAAGAAATTAGAAGCCTTTTATTTGTTATTTTATTCAATTGCGTTATTAACTTAGTAAAATAACCTTTCGATACAGGTTTTGTCTTTGGTTGAAGTTCAAAGCCGAGATATAAACTGCTTTAGAAATGTCCAGCAGAGCGCAATATGTCAGTATCACTTTTTGTTAATCAAATATGCTTTACCTGCATTCGGGCTCATTCGGACAAAAAATACACCATTTTCCGGTGCATTTCTTTAAACATCACTTGTAGTAAATTTCCAGCGTCTATATGATCGGCATTTACTGATGTATCTGTATTGTGTTTATTTTGAAAGAGATTGTGTGACTTGAATAATATCTTCCAAGATAATTATTGCAATTTATTTTTCCAAGAAATTACATTGTATAACACATTCTATAAATCAACTTATTAGCTGACTCGGTCTTGGTGTTGAGGTGAACTATTAATATAATTTGATTCCTATGTATACCGTGGTATTGTAAGTATAATAAAGATTTTGTTTTTCTACTTTCACAAAGATAACTTGCACTATACCTAACTTATTATAAAATGGCCTGAGCCTTATTAAAGGCAAAGGGTTATTTCAGTTAATTCAAATATACATTTATTTTTCTATCTTCTATCTTTATGTTTACTATTGATATAATTTGCTTTCCATGTATACCGTAGTATTGTAAGTCTAATAAGTGTTGTTGTTTTTTTCTATTTTCAACGGGAGAACTGTAAACCTAAATTATAATAAAAAAGGCCCGATCCATATATTACAGGCAAAGGGTTGTTAAAGTTAATTCAATTATACATTCTTTTCTATTTTCACCGAGATAACCTGCTCAAACCCTAGATAATTATAAAATGGTTCGAGGTGTGCAGTAAAACGATTAAATATACCTCGGGCATCGATCAAGAGGATATTCATTCCTGGTTTCAATAGTTTCTCTTTACTGGCTCCCTGTTCCATGACTTCTGCATATGCAATGTATGCCATAGGAGCGAGAACAGTGACAATTGTGTCTTGTTCAATACCAGCCTGAAATTAGAGAATGTTGCTTGTTCCTTAATAGAATAACGAAATTACATGTACTGTTGTTGTTTTTGTTATAATTAGAGCATGCAGAACTTTACCTTCGATTCAACATTTTGTTTTTAAAACAGTATGAAGAAATGATCGCGGCCGTATTACCCCGCCGTTGTCATAAATTGCGTATCAAAATTATAAATAAGCGATTTATAACATGTATTAATCTTTTGCAAAATTTGTGCAACATCTTTTTTATTAGAAAAAAAGTGTGTTTTTATGAATACTTCAAATAATTAATTCTAGTTTTTGATTTGAAAATGTATTAAGTCAGTTCTAAATAACACATACAATTGAGAGATATAGTCAAATTTATGTTTACTTTCTTTCGAGCTGCGTACTATAAAACGAACCTACATAACCGCTGTCTGCCAAATCTAAAACTATAAACCTCCGAAAAGGTAAAATAGGTCTTATATCCAACTCTAGAAAAACCCCTATGAGTTAAAGTTGGACGTTAATCAACAAAGCTCTAAGACCTGATCTTTCAAATATTTCAATGTCAATACAAAAGCACCTTCATTGCAGCTTCAGTCATGAACTCGTGCCCCGCGATACCCCATTGTCTTGGAACAATCACCGACCATGTTATTTGTTCGGGAAGGACGAAGCATATTTTCTCCTTCACAATGTTACTCAAGTATTGAATGAGCTCCTGATACAAACGGACAGAGTCAATGTGTGTTTTCATTGCAACGTCCCAATGCTCATGGCTCTGAAAGATAGAAAATTACATACAGAAATATTTGTCAAAAAAGTTATCGTCCTTGCTCAATGTCATATTATATTCGTTTTAACTTACATTTAATGTTGTCATAATTTCCAGTTATACAGAGAATGAGATCGGTAGTCTTTAGTTTACTTAATCTTACCCAGTGCCATTAAACCAGGTTTATTTTAAAACTTTTTGCTATCGAGCTTGTTACTGTAGTTTTTCACATAAGTATTCAAGCAAAACAAAGAAATTAATTTATCCCAGTCATTTATTTATTTATTTATTTTAATATGACATTCCACTACGTATTAAATTTAATTGGGGCTGAACGTGGCGCTGAAGATGAAAATCAGTCTGATCGAATGCAAAAATACGACATAATAAAATAAAGGGCTTTTCAAGTTTACTTTCTTTCTTGCATGCACGTTTTGATTTTGTTTTGGCGTTGTAGAAACATGAGAACGCGACACGAGGAAACACGAGAACGCGTCTTTTACTAAATGAATGTACAGAAAATTGTAATGTGTATATCCACCATTACTAAATTAGAAATAATGAGCTGTTTAAAACCATTGCACAATATTTACCAAGGAAGGTGAATTCTCGCTACAAGTCAATCGAAACAAGTAGAAGTGTTCTAGCTGCTCGTCCCATAGTGCTCCGTATTGCTTTTCCGCTGCACCACCAACCTGACAGACCTTCATGTTGTGGTCGAATAATATTGTCGCCGGAAAATTGCAATCAAAAGGTGAACAATTGAGTATTCGGGCCTCATTTGGTTCTGAAAAAGGATTAAAATTCAAACTGACAGCGCGGAACAATCCCTATTTCGAATTAATTTAAAATGCACTCCAAAATGACTGATCAAGCATTTTCAAAATTTCAAGGTAAGATCAAATATAATAATATAATTCCGTACAAATTATGCTAAGCGCTATGACGTGGCGCAGAAGTTAAAATGGCTAACCGGTAGAATTGTTTGACTTTAAATCACGCTGCAGGATTTCGAAAAAAGGTTATTAGAGTGGCCTACGCCTTTAGTTCGGGCAGACGGTATATATAATAATGTATTTTGAGTTAGTGGTTGTTCATGCTTAATTTATCTGGTGAGAAATGCCACTTGTAGGTTAGCAAAGTCATTTGGATATGTACTATGAGATAGTTTTTGACTGGTTTGGTACAGGTAAATGTCGCTTTTGTTAAAATACAAATATAGTTTTAATAATTAACATGAGCTAGAAATGATGCCTTGTGTTGAAACGTGTAATGTAAACAAGGCATTTGTTATCGTTCATGGCGATAAGGGTCTAGGTCCGGGTTATTGCTCCTTCAAATACGAAAAAAAATGTTTTTAGCGTTTAACACGACATCGGTTGAAGAAAAACTTTATGCGGAAATTATTTAGGATCTGCATTTGAGTTGGTACGGTCAACATGTGAGCCTGCTTGTATTGACACACACACACAACATCTAAATGGTTTTCACAATGTCTGATTATCCTTAAGAATGTTGGCCTTCTGAACCAGTATTCCTTACTAAAATGATCGCTTTTTTGTAATATTAATTTGTTTTTTGTCTATTGTGTATCCAAAATGACCTTCAACCATCATTTCAGACAAACACTGAGTCCCATTCCTGTGGGGTTAAGGCTATGTTTTACATTATATGACTTTTTCACATGTTAGACACTGAGCAGTACAACGACAGGCACTTGTTTAAAATAACTGTTGCATTTTGAAAAAGTGCCATTAACGTTTTGTTTCAGTCATTAGCAAGCGTGACCGCAGCCCTTCCGTTTAAAAACAACAACATATTTTTACTTGATGCAGCAATTTTATTGGAAAGTATAGACAACGATGTCGTTTTGATGTTTTATAAAGGCTTCAAACCTTTTACTTCTGCTTAAAAACAATACTTTATCTTGTGAAAAGGTCACTGCGTACTTATCGATTTAAATGCACGCGGTGAAAATATAGGTGAGGTGGAATTATATAAATGTGAACAATAAATGATGCCTTATCGCTACTCATAACTGAACACATGAAAAACGTTCACGATTAGAGCAAACAACAACTAGTAACAAATGGTATCCGGTATATCCCCTGCTGTGCAAAAGCTGTCGACCTATCAAGTGTTATACCATGTTTTAAAGCCGTTGCGATGGTTATCCATTCATCTATGTGAATACAGATATTCAAAATGTGATTGACCCTAAGCGTAAAGTGTTTCCTGAAATAGAAGAAAAAAAGAATGAATGATGATATCCCTGATTGCTCAACATAAGTAATATAGTTACAAAGGATTTGATGGCGTAATTATGTAGTCATGGCGGCTTGTTTTATGGCGACTTGATGAGTTGTACCATACACTGTTGCCAGTGATAGGTCCCCTAGATATGACTCATTTGAACGTGATGTGTTGACTTCATTATTTTATAGAACTATGTTTACTTATTTTGGTCGACCTATGAGGTAAAGCACAAAACGTGAATAAAAAATGAAATCAAGTTACACTAGAATTGTCGACAAAAATAACCCCATGTCCAAAATCATTAAAATGAAAGCGTTGACCGTAAGTGGCGATAGGATCATGTAGTGTTCTCGACTTCTTTATGTCGAGTAGAAGAGTTATAACACGGTAAATTGTCCAAAAAGTATTGTTTAGATATCGGCCTTTTTGAAATAAATCATATAGTCGTTTTTTCTTAAATCTGCTTAACTATCGAACATACTTAAACTGTTATGAAAGGATGCGTATGTATCATTGATGTTATTAAAAAAAGGTACAAAACGGCCCTTAATCGCTAGCCTGAAATTCAATGCTTACAAAATGTAAGTACATGATTGCTTAGAAAATCAATTGTAATTAAGGAAAGTCAAAGTTACTTAGGTAATCCTATTGAAAACGTTTGGCTGCCAAGGATCTGTGGTTGCTTAGAATGTAAAATATTTTCATAGAAATCCCAATGTAAATATATACACAGTAGGTGGCTCTTAGGCAGGCCAGATTTTACCCCAGGATCACCATTTGACTAAGCTTGAAAGAATACCACTTCTCTTAAGAACTCTTAAATAAATAAATACGATTTATTTATAAACTGGAATAAAACGAAATGAGCGGCTATGAATATAAAATAATTTGATAACAAGTCTGACCATACTGTTTTTGAAACCCCCCACATTATTATGTAAAGAAACGGTTCGATAAATAATTAAACCAATACGCTTTGGTTGAGATATATTAACAGACATAAACAAGAATAATATGAATTAGCTTTTTTTTTCTTTCGAAAGCCAAATAAAAAAATCAAATATCTTCAACATTTTCAGTAGTAGGTGTTGTTTGAAATATACCATATGTTAATGAGTATTTACATATTCTTCAATTTTGAAAGATCTTAGTTACTGAAAAAATACTGTTAAAAAACAAACAAAATATTTTGAAAATTGCGAGACAGACTATAGACGATTAATATAGGGGTTCATTGAGGCTCATTAGCACGTTTTGCTTATAATGTTAATGAACAATCTTTCAGGATCTGCCACTAGTCGTCAATTTTCTGCGAGTCCAGATCTGCTTTTAGATGAAGCTTTGAGGATACGTTTTTATTTAATTGTTATTCATTCGACAAATACATCAAAGCAATGATACCGTAACTTTTATTATATAGGTTAAAGCTGTTCAAACAAGTACTACATGCTGTTTTATATAAAAATACTGGTAAAAGTATTTTGTCAGCTGAATGAAAAATCCGCTTATATGTTATGAAAAAACGAAAACATACCTGAGTAAGGCTGTATCACTTTCAATTCGAGTTTCTTGGAAAATCTTTATGATTCTTTTAACATATTCACGTTTCTTCTGTAGTTTCTTATTCTCTATTTTGCAGTTTTCATTTTCATTTGTCAGAGTTTTCATTGTCTTTTTCAAAACTGCGTTCTTTTTTTCAAGTCGCCTGTTGTGTATTGTTTCATATGTCAAACTGTAGCATTTACAAAATTTATAAATTTAATTTATTATATATATTATATTACACACAAGAAAATGCTATCTTAAGCAGTAATTATGAGTATATATTACTTTTAAGCTAATATAACTGTGAATTATCCTTCGTTTTATTTGCTTGGTTCGTAATATTATACGTATGAAAGATCATTTAATCTGGGAGAGAGAACCTTTGGAAGAAAGAAATGATAACGAAAGCCTTTACCTCATTTTTTCTGCTGTGTTATTGGCACATTTGGCTGCCTCTATCGTCGACTCATTTTCTGTAAGGTCTAAAATTTCTTCGTTCAGATCTTCAACCTCATTCTCAAGCTCTACAATTGTGTGTCTTAACCGTTGCCTCTCCTTCTCCAATATCGATAACGTTTTCTCGTGAGTTTTACATCCCTTTAAAATGCGACTGTAATAATAAGATCAAAATACTTTTTTATCTGTTATCATATACTATTTGACTAGCTTTTTAAATGATTATTTAAGGGGGATATAAGAAAAATAAATAATTTGTTATAAACTGTATGAGAACACAAACAAATATTTATTAATTATAAAATGTGTCAGGTTCTGCCACGAGTTGTCTTTCTTCACCGAGTTAATGGCTACCTTTAAATAAGTAATCTTTGAGCATTCGTTTCGTTCTTAAATTGTTTACGAATATGCGAAGTATTCCATTCGACAAATTCAGCAATGCAAAGAAAATTCACGACTGTTGACAGACTATTACAATTTATCTATGATTGAAGGAACTTTCCGCTAAATGAATTATATGTCTAAATGTGACTGTATATTGTGTCAAGAATAAATACCTGAGTAAAGCTTTATCGCTTTCCATTCCAGTTTGTTGAAAAATGTTTATGATGCTTTCAAAATGTTCACGTTCCTCCTCTAGTTGCTTAGTCTCTTTTTTAAAGCATTGATTTTCCTTTGTCAGAGTTGTCGTTCTTTCCATTAAATCTGCGTTCTCTTGTTCAAGTTGCCTGTTGTGCATTGTACCAACTGTTAAACTGTAGAACATCCAATAAAATAACGATAAACCTAAAATATACTGCCCGCAAAATTATGTTCTCTAAAATAGTTATTTCGAGATTATTTTACTTTTAAGTCATTTTATTTTTATTTTTTCTACATCTTTCCTTAGGTGTGTTTTTAATGCTAGCTGTATAAAGGCTAATTATTTCTGGGAGATAGATTCTTCGGAAGAACGAAAATAAAAAAATAAATTTGTACCTCATTCTGTCTGTTTCATCAAGTTCACATTCAACAGCGTTTATCGTTGACATCTTTTCTTCAAGGTTTATCACTATCTCTCTTAGTGATTTAACTTCAATTTCCAGCTGTACAATTTTGTCTCTTAATTGCTGTTTATCCATTTCAATTATCAACATTGTTTTATCGGGACTTTTGCATTCCTTTTGCATTGAAAAGCGACTGTATAAATCAAATCAAAACATTGTATTGTTTTATTTATTATCAGAGATTGCTTGACAAGCTTTTTAATGAAAAATTAAGAAAGATGTTCTTTAAGGATTATAATTCGACCTTTTGCATTTTATTGGGGTATGGTAAGCAATTGGACTGTTCAAAATGGTTGAGTCCGACTCTTCCAGCATTTTGAACTGCGCCGTTGCATGCCATATCCCAATGAAATGCAAAATGTCGAATTTTAATACTTATATTTACATTTATTTAAATGTACATTTCTGCTAAATTAAATACATTAATCAAGAGCATTTTCTCTTGTTTTTTCTTTTTCTCGTTGTTCTCAACGGTGGGTAAATCCGAACAGCTACAGTAATCTAAATCTGTAAAACAATGAATGCGCAGAAAAAATAGTTTCTTATTCATGGGTTTAATTTCTATTTTCTAAAGGAAAATAATAGTTTAACAACGTATTATAACTGTATTTTAGCTAGAAAAATGCAATTGGAGTTATGAAAAATTAACAATAACAAGAAAACAATATTACCACCTACAAAGTTCTCATTATATCTCGCGATAATACGCGAAACTAGCGTTTGTTAGTCACGAGTTTTCAATTCTGTATTTTATACAGAAATAATGTGAAATTGATAAACAACAACCATCGTTAAGGAATGAAGTGTTAATGTAAATATTAAGAAATGGAAAAAGGAAAGAAGAGCACTATATTTCAATATTTTAAGTTTCGCCAAACGGACGACAGACGACGGGAACAGTGGCTCGGTTTGCGACCTCCCATCAATGATGCATATCTTAAGCACGTTACAATAGCATGCACTATGTTAGAAACAGTAAACTTGCACAAACAAAGATAACGGTACTATACGATTTGTCAGGATCTGCAACGATTTGTCTATATTTAGCGAGGTTAGGGTCGTTTTTGTTTTTAAGTGAAACTTTGAGCATACTTAATTATTTAAATTATTTACGAATATGCGAAGTGATCAGATGTGATTGACAAATACAGCAATGCAATAATACATTTGTGACTGTCAACAGACAGTTATTTAAATATACACTAGTATATAATTATCAATTGACAACGAATATTTATTGTTTTAAGGTTTCTGTCAGTATTTTTAAATGTTACGTAAAAATGTTTGAAAAAAAATACCTTAGTAAAGCGTTATCGCTTTCAATCCGAGTTTCTTGGAAAATCTTAAGGATGCTTTTTAATTGTTCACCCTCCTACCGTAGTTGCTTACACTCTGTTTTGAAGCTTTCATTTTCTTTTGTCAGAGTTTTCGTTTTCTCCACTAAATCAGCGTTCTCCTTTTCAAACTGTCTTGTGTGTAATGTATCTGTCAAACTGTATCATAAACAAGGTAATGCTATAAACATAGAGTGTACGACCCACAATAAAATGCTCCTTAAAAAAGAAGTTTTGAGTATATTTTACTTTTATGTTAGATATTACTTTGTGCTTCTGTTCATTGCTTTGGTATCTATGCTAGCGGAAGGAAAATAAATTTATTCTTGGAGAGAGACCATTATGAAGAACGAAATGAAAGCTATTTTTGTTACCTCATTATTCCTGCTTCATCACTTCCACATTCAATCGCCTTTATTTTCGACATATATCCTTCTAGATCTAGCACTTCCTTTTTCAGTTCTTCAACCTCGTTTTCAAGTTCCTCAATTCTGTCTCTTAAGCGCTGCCTCTCCTTCTCCAGTGTCGTTATTGTTTTCTCCTGACTTGCACATTCCTTTAAAATGCCCCTGTGATAACAAGATTAAAAAACATCCATCAAATACTATTTGGCCAGCTTTTAATGATCAGTAAAGATTTACTACCTTATTCAATAAATAGAAAAAAACCAATACTCAAAATACGATTAGCAAGACATAGACAGGTATAATTTTGTTGTTTTACTGAATAAGAACAAAAGAGTCACTGTTTAATTTTCGGAGCTTTGTACGATTAATTCATGTAGTATGCGACACACGGCAATGGTTTAGTTTTACTTAGGTGATTGGCTTACACTTAATATTAACTACTGATTATTTTAACATTTGTTTGTCATTAATTAATACTCAGGCATAAATATGGGTAAAACAGGGAATCGAGAGCACTACACAATTTTGATACTATTGAATGCGATTTTTGTATAAATTGTTGATAACCTAGGAGTGCAAAATTAATGTTAAATTTGTACTTTCCTTATCGGAAAAATTGTATTATGAAGGAAAATACAAAGAAAACAACATTTTTTGTCCTCAGAGCAACCAACCACTGAGCAAGATAATAATGCCTCATTTACATGTATCTTAAAAATGCTATGAATGGAATGCAATGATTAGTTAGAGTTCATTTTCCCAACATCGACCTGGTTCAAATGGATAGAATGTATAATTGACGGTATGGCTTATGCAGCCAAGTATAGCATAAAGTTCTACCTATATCGGCGGACCAAATTGTTAACAACAGTTCACTCCTCGAAATATATTGCAAAGCCTTACAGAATTTTTGTATCACAGTGTTCTATTTTCGGGTTATTTTCAAACTCGTTTTTTTATTATTTGACACAAGAAAGCCCAATGTAGCACAAGGTTAGTTGCATTTTATATAATGATATTTTTTGTTGGGGACCAGCTATGTTTTGGTTCCCCAATTGGAAGTGTGCAGAATCAATTTTGTAAAATTACCATATGCACAAATATTTGTGAAAACATATAAAATTAACTTAAAAACAATAATCTTGCAACTTTTTAAAAGTTTCCATGCATGTTTCGCTATAAGATTATTCAAAAACATATGAAATAAAAAAAAAACATCACATAATTTTATTTTGTTAAAGCGCTTCACCTATTTAAAAATCTATAATCAGGAATCCCACCGTCAATAAGGGATTACCACAGCGTTTGAACTGTTTCAGTGTTTGGGTAAAATAAAGATGATGTGTGTGAATTTGTACATAAGGTTAATAAGTTGTGGCGGAAATAATCGTATAATTGGTAGTTCAGGTGAATACTGATGGACACAATCGAAATGTGACCTGATTTCCGCGTTCCCCGTCACCTCTTGGGCTTGCATGTTATATAAAACAGTATGAAATTAATAACTTTTCACAAGAGATAGTTGCTATCCGTTCCTGGTATGCCAGCCTTTTTGACAGAAGTTAATCAAATCGATTAAACATATCTTATCGTACAAACATTCTGAGACATGAAAGGACATGCTAATACCCTAGATATGAGCTAATAACTTCATTTTTGATGGGTATAATTCGCCATTCAACTGTGGTGTGATTTGGAATATTCCATCATGAAAATAGGGGTATCGTTAAAGTCACTTTACACATACTATTCAAACAAGTTTAAGTACAATACTGATGAACAGCAGATGCCAAATCCTCGGGAGTTAGATTTCACATTTCGTTTATTTGTAATTAGTAATTATGAAGTGTACTTTAGTTATTAGCTGGTTGGCGTTATGGGATTGGTTTTTAAATCCAATTAGGTATTTCGGTTGGTATAAAGAAATCACTGAATGTGTGACTTGTTTTAGTTTATTCTATTTATTATACTTTAAATCTACATAACTATATATACTACTTGAAAGACACTTCATAAGATAGACAAATATGTGATTTTAAGAATTTTATGAGTGGCGAAAAACAGAAAAAATGCCCATTGGTATTTATGTTGAAAACAAACAAAGGGATTTTCAATTTGTTCCTTTCACCACTTGTTTAAAGACATTAATAGATTTTTTTTTTATTTCAAACAATTATATTCAACACCATTTTAAAGCTGCCAGGTTACGGGCAAAAAATGTCTGTGTGATCCCATTTCTGAATAAGGACTTCGAATAACCATGCGGGCAGCCGATTCTGGATATGATCTTACATAACTTTTCATAGGTAGTACTTAATGTCGTTTTACATATTTCGTTCTTTTGTGCGGTGGTTGTAAATTGTTGTTGTTTTAAATATCGAAATAAGATATAGCAATATTTTGGATTTGCAAACTTAACCCTGGACGAATTTTATAATTATAATTGAAAACAAAACATCAATGTCCGATTCGTTCACAGGAGCCATTCAAATATAACCTAAAACGTAGTTGTGGTGGTTGTTGCATTGGGTACGAGGCAACATGCCGTCCCTGTCCCAGCGCCGATTCGTTCCTTCGAAAGCGTATAGACATTCCCCACCATGACCTAATTGTTGGCATTTCTCTATTCACGAAGAACACCATACCAAATTTGTCCCGTACTATATCACCACAGGTAGGAAAATAAAATAAACGTTTCGAGCATAAAATCTTTTCTGCCCATACTTGAAGCCCTGTCAGAGTTGCTGACAAGTAATTTTAATTAATTGAATTCAACCTGATAGTCACACATATCATTATAAGAGGTGCCCTTATGGGGTTTACTATTCAAAATTCAGTGTAAATATTGACTCTAAAGACTAAATTATATTTTCCATACACACCCATATGGTGCCTCTTCGCTTAAAATATTGACGAAGAAACATGTTCTTTGTCTGTGAATTTAAACAACAAGATAATAAAATATGTCAATAATCTAGTTCAGGACCGACCGTGGTAGATCTAAATATATGTATACATATGTATTACATTTCTCACGCCCTTGTGAATAAGCTTGCGATACCACTATTTTAATTACATGCAGTTATTATTAAACCAATATAAAATTGTTTCTTTGATTATTCAAAAAGTTGTTCCTACGAGGGATGATAAAATAATCAAGACTCCCTCTTCCATAAAATAAGAGGTTTACGTTACTTTGGAGATATACACTTTCATCTCTTATTCCGTGTTCATGATATCATCATTAAACTCTTTAGCAATCCATTCTGTTATAATTGAATGATGCGAACGCGTGCATAATTTATTTTTTTGTACTTTTCTAATAATTATTAGACACAAATGTGTAATATTACACTTGTTACCTTTTTATTGTTTCTCTTAGTGAAAGCAATTGGAGGAGTATCGCTTGTTTGAGTGCAGAAGCCAAGAGTGAAATATTGTTTTTGTTACGGACGAGGTTAAACTATATGTATATGGCTTTAAATGAATTAACAGTTAAAAGGAGTTTTGCAGAAAGCGTGCGCCAAATTATACGCGAACGTAACGCAATTGTTTTGTCATTTTAGCAATGCCGTCGATGAAGTATATAAAACAGTGATATATCATTTTAATTAAACTGCTAAACACCAGGAAGCATATAAAATAATTGCCTACCTTTTGTTATTCCGAAGAACCTCAGTTTCTTCTTGCAGTGCCTGCCTTTCATGTTCTAAGATTTGAATTTTATCTTCAGCGGTTTTTAACTTCTTCAGTGTACGAAGCAATAGTGCATTTGTTTCTTCAAATTGTTCTTTAAAATTGTTCTCTTTCTGTTCTGCTCCTTCCATTTCAAATGTTTACAAACACTCGTCTGGCATATTAATACGTATATATATATCGTCATATATAGTTTAGAATAATTATGTACTGCAACTTTCCAAATGAAATTTTGTCACAATCGTATCTGTGTTAAACTTATGTGCATTAAATTTCTCTCTAGCCAAGCTGTTTTAAGGTTTTTGTCATTTATCATTTATCCAGATAAGAACATGAGCACAAGTGAGCGGGTAGATACCAGTTATTCACGGGCCGGTTATTAGTTTAAATGCCTAAAGATATAGATCGGAAGGTAGTATTAACGAAGACGGGCATTCCCTAACGGAGATAACATATATTTAGCAGGCCTTGGACTTATGCAAATACCAAATACTTTAATATATTGATCGTATTAAATGGGTTTTCTTATATACTGTATGAATGTGATTTACATAGTAACAACAGAGCCTGTAATTAAGAATAAATATGGATGTTTGTTGATTAAAATTAATTCGCGTGAGCGATTCTTGAAAAATATGCAAAATCGCGGCCGAGCGTTCATACTGCATGAACGCACACAATATAAGAATCAATACTTATATTTACATTTTTCCTTTTTATTTCTTTATTTTATCGTGTATGAGAACAAGTCTCTTATTACAACAAAGGGAAACAAAACGTGTAGAGCGAATGTTAATGGTAAGAGCACTTGTCGCACTTGGTGTTCCTCCGCATAATGAATAGTCCATTAGTAATTTGCAGAAAAAATAGTCACAGATTTTTCTTTTCATTATCTGGTAGTTTTGGTAAAATATGTGGAGGAAATAATATTTTTTGTTGTAATATGTTCATTTTAGTCAAGGTTATTTTCGATACATTTTAACTCATGTTTTACATATGCATGACCCATGTGAGTGGGCATAAAACATGTGGTCAAGACAATTTAATGGATAACTTCCAGTTCAAGGTAACTATAACGACATAATTTCATTGTTTGTTGTCGTTTTAATTTTGCACAGATATTGAAGTGTTGTGATGTGCTATTCCTCTCGAATTGTCGTTGAGACGTTTGTTCGAACTCGCGAAAATACATGACACTTTGCCAGTCTTGTATCAATTCATGTAAATGTAGACGATAATATCGTCTAATTATATCGTAGAAAGATATTCATTGTCTAAATCCGATAATCGATCATACAATTGTCTTAGAAAGAAACGCCGAACTCAGAATCATCAGCCATGTTTGTTTTGACAGTTGCAGACGAACCGTAGTAAAAACCGCGTCATTTTTTATTGTTTTTATTATTTGTTCGATGGGTTTTCTTTTGTTATCAAATGCAAAATCAAGCATTTTTCATGATGATATTTCTAGAAAAGGCTTTGATTTAAATTCTTCGTAAAACATCAAAAGAAGAATGCTAACAAGCCAGCATTTAACATAACATGAACATGTGCCCTGCTCTATTTAGCAATAAAGTAGATCATAGTAAGATCACTACGCACGGTGATTTACCAGCGCCCAATCAGAGCGTTGCTTTCTTGCCAAACTCTGCTTACAAAAGTCATGAAAGGTAGGCCGGTTCATAGGCATAAATATGAAATCGGCTGATATTACGGACGGGGATTGGTCTACTTATCAACAAGTATGGATTAAAATGAAACAAAGTCCATTATCGATCATCGAATATAACTGGAAAACCCATTTCGATCAATCATTGGTTGTATAATCGAAACAACATACTAATACAGAAAGTGTACCCATGGACATACTGATTTGTACATAAATGAATAAACTAAAATGATATTTGTTGTCTTTGTTCTTTGTGTTTTTTATGGTTAATTATATTTGAGAAGCTCTTTATCGGAATTGTTTGGAAGTTTTGTGTTTCTTTAGTTGAGTAATACCGAAGGTCAGTGGAGTATGAAGAATTCTTGTCTTCTCTGTTACTTTAAACTACGCATTTAACTTAAGGACAACCATTTATTACAAAAAAGTTGTTGTTTTTTAATTTTTATTTAACATCATCGTGGTAAACACTTGTTCTACTTAAACTCAAGTTTTTGTGTGGAGCATTTTGTGCGGAACCGATTGGTCAATTTGTAAAACGGATTATTACTTCCAAGTCTAGTAAATGACAAACAATACCAGATACTTGTTAACAACTCGACGTTTAAACTCGTCAAAGTAGCTTACGACTGAATAAATAAACTCTAAACACTTGACATGGAAACATCACTCTTAAACAGCGAGGATTTGGCTTCAATAGTATAAAACAAGATTTCTTGTAGTGAGTAACTACAAAATATTCTTAACAAAAATATAACAGTTCAGTCATTCATGGTCATTTCATCAATTCGAATGCTTACTTTAGCAATCATAGCCATTTGTACAGAAATAAAGTTTCTGATATGAATTGTTTGAATGAGAACTATAACTGACATGTTTTAACACGATACATCGGTTACTTCCCTTGGCTGAACATAGCGACAAGCGTTTATAATTTTTTGTAATCGGTTATCGCTGACCTCGGACGTAAATTATCGACTTTCGACTATATTAGCTTATTGTTTGATCCATATCGACAAGCTTTCCTACAGATAAAGTGGCCGACATTTGTCTCCCTAACGGTCGTTGTTTTCTCAAACTGATAATTACGATACAAGTTACAACCAGTCAAGATGTTTTGGAAGTTAAATTGATGCCTAAACATAAGCGTTTTATTTTCGTATCAACCTAAACTGACATTTTCACCATGCTCAAGTGTTATTGGACACACTCGTTAGCTATGTATGCGTTATATTCATTTTTCAAGTATAAAAAGATAAGTTCCTGACACGAATGGCATTATTAAGAGTTTTCTCTGATGTTTGAGCAATTATTATAAAAAGCAGAATGTACCTCTATAAACTGAAATGTTAATACGCTAGATAAACCAATTGTTAGGAGTTGAACTGTGTTCTCTTTCATACCCGTTGTTTTACAGGATAACAGTCAAGAGAGTGTAAAATAACTAACGCATTCGTCTTTTATCCAGTCTGTAGCAATGGCGTGAAAACAAAAAATATAAATGGGGCCTTCAACAAATAACTGTGAACAAAATTCAATAAATCGTACATCTGTGTTTTATATATGTTGATCTATAGCCACTTGTCACCGTAACATAAACGAATGTTTGCATCTACGTGGCGCTCTCTCGTTTTCCAATAGGGACTGTATTCATGCAGTTCATGTTTTATATCTATCTTCACCATTACCTTCATAAATCATTCTAAGACAGCAAACATTAACCTAAATCTCAATTTGTAATTTATTTCATTATGTTTAAAATAGTATTTCTGAAGAACGTTAAAATATAAATATTCATGGTATGTCTATTACATTACCGAAAAAAACCATGTCGATAAAATCTAGATATCAGTAATTTGAATAAAAAATACTTTCAGAGCAAAACTCTGCTTTCTAGAACTAAACCAATTCTAGTGTTATTATCTCACTTTGCGACAGAAAACTACCATGGATGATTGTTTGCAACCGCTTACTGTGAACTTGGTTTTGTTCTTCTTTAAAAATCACAACACATTTCTTGCGCGAATTCCATTGGAAGTAAGTAATTTCCAAGGGAACTGACAAATAATAACACCGTTCTTTTAAGAGAGAGTTGAAAATCTTTCCATTTTTTGGGTCAGAATGTGCTCTTAGTTTTTAAAGACAAAACAAAATAGTGTGAGAAGTTCGAGTGAGAAGTAATGGAAACAACGTATTCTCAAGGGTTACATTAATGTTATAATAGATAGATATTTGTTAGAACACTGAAGCTCACTGGGCTATCATGATCGGTCGTAGTCCGTTTATTGTCGCAGACTAGTTCTTGTTTCAAAATTAAAATATTCAATAGCTTTTTGATACATGTAGAATGATTGGCTCGAATAATTGCATGACCATGCAATATGGGTCATTCAGAGTCTTCTACGTAAATTGTTTTAAACAAAACATGGCCTTATCTTAATGCCATGTTTTCCTACCAAATTTTCTCAAATTTAGTTAAAATGTATGTCATCTAGTTATATATATTATGCGATGGAAATCGGGAAATAGGAAAAATGGCACCTCCTGTTTAATTGAGGTGAAATTTTTAATTTGCAAGTCTCTTTTTAGTCATATAATAAAAATAATGTTCCTTAGCTGTCATCACAGGTCAAAGCAATGTACTACTGCCACCTCAAAGCACTTAACACTAAGTTGGACTTTTTGTATTCGGATGTCAAAATGTTGGATGTTGTCCAATCAACAATGCCTTGTGTCTTTCTGCTTATTTCTCTCTTTTTTTTGTTTGTAATTGCAATTTTGTCACCAGGAAGTGAATTTATGAAAAATGTTTCACTAGAAGACGCAAGAAGTTGTTGAATTATCTTTAACAATTCGACACATATGATATTGCCAAAAGTTTCTGAACTTCTTTTGAACAACATCATTTTGCAATGGATGCGTGTTTTATAATTAAATAGGATTTCAAATTATTTAAAAAGAAATGAAATTTTAAAACGCTAAAATATTCGGTCTCCTCTACCGCTTTATTGTGAAAGCTATTAACAAGTCGTAGTTTGCCATAAGTGGCACACTTTGTTTGTCGTTTAAAAATATATTAATGATAACTACAATTAAAAGAATTCAATGACGTCAGTACAATAATCATAAGATAACCAATATTTATGTTTGCTTGCAAGATCAACACTGTAATAGTTTTAAAATATGCTCCGTGTTCAAAGAGTTTTCAAGAGAAACTAACTCAACTTTCTTTCTGCGATTAGTTGACCATTTTGGTACCTTCAGCGGCGAACACAATACTTCATTTTCCGTCTGACTTAATGGTGATAGTATGCATAATTTCAATGTACGATTGCTGTTTATTTAATAAATATTTCCATGATACTTAGGCATTGTGGACAGCATGTATTGTTGATACTGATAACAATGTCTGAAGAGTACAACAAACATTTCAATATATGTTTTTATTATTGAGTCATATTGAGATACAGATACAGAAATATATAAACAGAACAAAGTAGTTCCACTCTGTGATTACAAAACACGGCAAAATTAATTTCGTTTTAAACATTTTATATTATATACAAGACATAGGTATACATGATTGTATCAATATTTGTCATTTGATAAGTCATACAATTAATTCATAAGACAATTAAAATAAAACAAAATATCCACACAACTTATTTGAAAAGTGAAAATTATTCATTTATCAGTTAAGTAATGAAACACTTTTAAATCATGTATAAATCATGCTCCATGGATTGTTCAATGATATGCTGGTATCACATTATATAAACAAAGGCAAACAAATCGAATGGACTCATACAGTGAAGATTGTATTTCAAGATAACGTGATCTAGTATCAACATATCCGTTTCTCCCAGGCGTAAGGAAGCAACTAGCTCTCGTGTTCTAAATCGACGGTCAATTATTCATTCAAATGTAATATTGTGTTCGGATAAATTTCCTTCGTTTAATTCCTAATTCTCAAATGTTCATGTTTATTCATAGAAAACATGATAGATTCATCATCTATGCTACATGTACGTTCTCATCCAACGTGAATTGCATACCCAATCTATCGACTGTGTGAAATTTTAATGAAATGGTATCCCTCTCCATGAATTGTAGAAATCGGAATGTTTTCCTCTAATTACACATGTAAAGTTGGCCACCCCACTTCCTCTTCTTACAATAAAATCCTTTTTAGTTATTGTTGGAAATTTTGCAAACGTTTGGTCTCCGTCCATTGTCAATTTTCGAACCCATCCCCTGCTTGTAAATAGCGTGTATACATAGCCACGTTCGAGGCATGGGCAAGTGTATGGCATAAAAATTGTGACTTTCCTGTTGACAAATTCATCCGGCTGGATTATTGTTACGTTAAGAGTTGATCCATTATCGATCAAAATTACGTCTTCCAGATAAACGTCAAGCTCTGTAAGTATAGTAAAAGAACTTTGAAATATTTTTCACTTACTCATTTGTTTTAAATGACTCGATTTAAAATATAAAACTAAACTAAACTTCACTTGGTTTACAAACTTGAAAAGGCAAAAAATACCAGCATAATATTTCATGCCTCATTATCTATGTAATCCTTTAACTAAAATCTAAAAGAAGTTTAGGTTATAAAACATGTATTCTGATAACGCACTACAGATAATGTGAGCTAATACACCTAATGTCATATTACGTGTTACCAAACAGTTTTCTGCAAGCTGAACGTTGTTTCCCATTGTAACATTCCGTGAACGGACATTCTTCTAATGGGCTTCTCTCTGTAGTTTCACTTGCTGTGTTTTGATTCCCTTCCGGCCTTCTTCCTGTTTTTGTCGGATTGTTACGCAATATCTTTCTTATATGTTGCAAAAGACACTCCTAGAATAAAAGCAAGATGTATTTATTAAATTGATATTTAGATATCAGACTCTTGCAATACAACAGTATTCGTTACCCCAGCAACCAGAAACTTACTATTACTAACATTTCAAACATGGAAAGATTAACTCCAGACAGCTTAAACACATACAAAAATTACATAGAATAATATATCATTAACTTATTTAAAGAAAACGTTTGGTTTCAAATAATTCTGCAACTTAAACACAGGGAGCCATTGTCGATGCCGGGAACACACCAGGAGTGTTGATACCGATATTTTATTATGTTGTTTTGTAACGTTGTGTACCTCTCATTGAATGTATATAAGACATTGTATTTTGTAGCTTCGAAGAGATCATAGATGGTTGCTTTATGAACGTTTGCCTCTATTTTCCATTTTAGCATTATTGCATTACCATATATATAATTTGACCATTGTTTCCTTGCTGTAAATCAGTTCCACGCAGAATATTCGACTAGATATAGAAGTTAGTAGTTAAAAATTTACTTCAAACTTTGATTTAATTTATTCACTTACATCAGGCGGATCGAGTTCTTTGTAGGTTGTCCACGTTCTGTTAATGTAGCAGCATTCGTAATGAGAAGGATGCGTTTTGGTCACAATATTGTTTCTGCAACACAACTTCTCGGATCTATCTATGACCTTATTTTCACAACATTCTTCGGCCTTTAGAATGTAAGGTGTATCTAAAATAATTCAAATGCGATATCAAAATAGATACTCTGTTTGTTTGATAAGTGTTGATCAGTTTAACAAGGCCTAACAATTTCATAGCTTCCGCTAACACAGCCGATATATGTAACTTCTGAACCGCATATGTACGTTTTCCTATTGACCCTAACTTTTAGATGTTCACACCCTACCATATATTATCAGTCGTTTTACAACCGACCCTGAATTGTTGATCGTTTTTAGTACCGAACTTTGATTGTAGATCGTTTATAGTACCGATGCTAAAAGTTTGCTCGTTTTTACTGTCAAATCCAATTTTAAGTTATTTTTACTACCGACTCTACTTTCTTTGTCGTTTTTACGACCGACCCAACAGTTCGCTTTTACTCTTCATTCTGTGCGTTTTGTCCAGGAATTTTCTTCCTTTTTTTGTTTTAAGTTCTTATTCCCAGCATGAACCAGTTCGATGATTACGTTTGAGACGAAATAAATCCATAAATAAATGTCAAGGTCAGTGGCGATTTAAACCAACGTGTATTAACAAAAAGTCCATTTCATAATGTTTGAATTGTTTGAATTCCAGACACATTTCAAGACTTAAAAATAATCAATGCTGAAGTGAATTAATGTATGCCATCAATAAATTATTTCATAAATTATATTCGTAAATATGTGATACTTACGTCCGTTACAACAACCAGTATCACCGTTGTGAATAGTGTTGTTGCAGCATATTTGGCTTGTGTAGTTATACATTTTTGTCCCACAACATTCCATAGTATTCCAATTACTCTTTTCTGGGCGTTTGACGTGATTGACGATGCCGTCGCAGCAGTTTATGTCATAAAATGGATCTTGCGTTGTAATAAAAGCTGAAATAAGGACGTTAGCTAAACATTACATATACATAGAATGGAATATTAAACAAAACATTTCTTAAGACAAAAATGTTGACAAGATATACGAGTGATATATAAGCAGATGAGACTGAATATATCTAAAAGAATGATTAAACGTTTTGCCGTTAAATCGTTAAAATGTGAACTTCTTGAATAAGACAAAATAAATGGACAAAATCTAATTAAAATTTAACGTTGCAAATTAAAAAAAACCATGAACACCAAAACCATGTGGTTCAAAATATAACTGAGTTCAGCCAAAAATAAATTGTAAAAAATGATCTTACGATACGCTCGTTAATGAAATATTCCTATTGAAATCATACGGAATATGCATACCACTTAAAAGGTAATTTTTGTGTTCGGAAGAACACTAAGAACATATTTGCTATTAACAATTAAATATGCGACACTTTTTTTAAAATAAAAATGTTGAAAAAAGGATTTATGTATGTAATTTCTATTCACACATTCAACGTAAAGCCGTATATAACGTACAATAGGATACCTTTGTTTAATATTGTGGTGAATATAGTTTTAAGGTTTGCTTTGGTTTGCAGTATATCTAGAACGTTCCACTATATCCCCTCTCTCCACACACACCTTTAAGTAGTATATATCACTTTCGGAGTATATATATGAATATATTTGACCCAAAATCCTCGAATTAACATTTATGCGGAAGGACCATCAAGCCCTCATATCACACGTATACTTTATATATATATATATTATTATTTGGAGGATGAAGAGCACGTCCGAAATTTTGCCCCTCAGAAGCCCAAACCACGCGTCATCCCCTGCGTTTAGTAATGCTTACCGTTCCCACACGTTTGGATGCCCTTTTGGACAACAACGTTTGTGCCATTGGTTAAGCGTAAAAGTTGCATTTGATTTGAATTGAATACCCCATCATCGTGACAGAAATATGGACCTGGTTCTGGTTTAGCAATCAACAGACCTGAAATAGCAAATAAGAATAATAATAAGTGTTAAATTCCAAACATTAACAAGGAAATACTGCACTATTGCTTGTTATTGCTATTTGGATAAAATCGTGATCCAACCATACTTTGAAAATATTACAATGGAATTTAGAGGAACTACGAAGATCTTGTGAAGAGTTGTAAGTAAAGACCTAACATACACTTTATGAGAGAGGCAAAAACAAAAAACAGCTACAAAAACATAAAAAATGCCAGTTATACATCAAAACATAAGTAAAAATGAATGGTCTTGCAACTGACTTAAAATGATCAAATATTTGTATTTCGCTTGTGATATTATGTATTATAGCCTACCGGTTTGCGAGCAGCAAGCATAGCTGTTTGGGTCATATTCTGTTTTTTGTCCATTTGGTCCTCTGCATTGAAGTAATCGATGTCTTCCCGCATTTCTATCCACCAGTTTCGTTCCATGGCACACCTGAGCCGTACCAACCATGCGATTGACCACAACACCATTGCAGCACTTTTGGAGTTTGCGCGTGTACAACCGCTCCTTATGACCATGACAGCATCCTTTGTTATAGAAAAACTAAACGTTTTAAGTAAGCCTGAATTTATGTCGTTATACTTAACAGTTTAACGGGATCAGCCCGAAAAGTATTCTTAAGTTATCTTTTATATCCAAAACGAAAAATACTTTATTAAATTTAGCATTTGTTTCTTTGAAATGCACGTTGATGCTGCTTTGATAGCCTGGAAACTTTTATTATATATTAAAAAGGGTTGAATGGACAGCATAACATAGTACTAGGTATTAGCCATTAAAGTTGATGTATGTAGTCGCGCTCTCTTTTTTTAGTGCGAAGAATACCCAATTCATTATATATTTTCGTCATTCAGACTGCAATAAGAAAGTGTTTCAAGGTATCTGAAGAAAAAGGTGATTTTACTGTCATAGTAACCCTTTGTATGAAACTGGCCAAAACAACAGAAAAAGTCCTTCGTATATTCCATTTCCACACTTTTTCTGAATTCCAGTCGACTGCCACAGGCAACCATTAGCGTTTTGTCGAAAACCATGTCTGATAAAAAAAACATTTATCAAAGGTAGAACTCATGTTATATCTATAGTTTAAATACTATTATCATCGACGTCGTCGCGGTAGCAATAACGACCATCAACACTACCACAACCATCATCATAATAATAATAATAATAATAATAATAATAATAATAATAATAATAATAATAATAATAATAAAATAATAGATCAACAAAAACGACAACAACAAATGCTACGACGATTTTTTTTTGGTTAATAACGGAAATACAAATATTAACCCTAACCTTGAAAACATCCCAACTCGTGTCCGTCTTTGAACCTTCCGTGAGGTAGCTTTCCGCAGCAGATTTCAGTATTGGTATTTATTTGTGCTTCACCACAAACTTGAAATAGGAAATGAGATAATTATGACAATTTGAGCATGTTTTACATGTGCATTTAGTCCTTAAATTCCTAGCAAAAGATCTGTGGAAACTTAACAATGTTAAATGATTTTCAATTAGTCTGTTTCAAGTTATTAAAAATTTCTTTCACTGTACAACAAATCAAATAATTAAAATGTGCTCACCCATTTCCGTTCTTGCTGCTACATTGCATGTTACAATTATCCTGAAATTCAAACCCAACTCATTCACCCTTATCATAGAACATGCTGAATGCTTTGTTTAAATTGATTGTGTATGTTGAAGGCCAATTTAACAATGGGGTAATCGAAGACGTGTCAACCTTGGTAATGCAGTTGTATCAGTGGAGTATCAAAGACTGCACAATTTGCAAATTTGATATTCTTAACCTACCTTTAAATTTAAATTTGTGTCGCATGTTATGTTTATACTGGATTATGTGCAGTTTTTAAAGATAATTAAGTATTGCTTATTTTCTTTAAGTTATAATGACTTCTTAGTGACAGGAATTAAACGATATGTTTGAGTTACATAATGAAAAGATGAAACCCGTTTAAGATAGTTACAAGTAAGTAACCGTTATTGTTATAATATGCAGTATTTTTGGTTTTGAAAATCAAAACAGAACGCAATCGATGTTTTAACTGATAGCTACATCTTTCTGAATAACAAAGATATAATTGCTGTAACAGTCGGGCTGCATGCCGGGAAAACCCGTCCTAATTTGAAAATTATACGATGAAATTGTAAAAGGATTCTGTAAAAAGGCATTAAGTGTTAATAGTGTAACCATTTGCTTTTCTGGGAAGGCGCAGTATAAGTAAAGAGGTAACAGTTCTATTCCAGAAGCTTGATCATGTATAGGAAATAACATGGACTTGCTCATTTGCTTGGTTGTTTAATTGCACCCTGATCCAATACCAACGCGAAATAGACAAACAAAAGTGACACATGACATTATTATATTCAACGTTAATGCTGAATATGGTAGTTTATCTATTATACATATGATCAGCTTAATCGAAACAACTTGTCACAATACGAAAAGGACAACGAATGAGCCTTTCAAAGCAACACTGCATTTTGAACTGACAAGGCAATATCTAGAAATTGTAAAAATACTAAAATTAGCCCACACAAATACTCCTGAATTTATTAATTTCTCTTTAGATCCATTTTCACTGTTCTCTTATAGAACATTTTATTTGGATCAATTAACACATAATGGCCGGTTTTATATTGTATGCTATTCTTGGCATTTGTTCTTTGCAACTTTAAATGGATAAGCATAGAACGCCAAGTACATCAATTTAAACAAAATCTTGATAAAGCTTATCTAAATATATCTTATAGTTTTGGTGCATTTAAAAACAAAATATGTTCGATTTGATTGCTTTGATATTAACGAAAACATGGAAACAGTAGAATTGTTTTTTTAGAACTATAAGTAGCCTGTATTTGGTATAAAGAGCTCAGATGTTCTACAAAGTTCACATTTTTTACTTACAAAAGTGCAGTTCGAAGCATCTCCGATTAGTGATATTGCTGGAATTCCTATAACAAAACATGTCGTATTTGAACTCTCACCCGGTATTTAAATTATAATCTGTTTATCATTTATCGATTTTCCGTGCAGTTTTATCAAGTTTGATATTTTTTCAGGTGGTGCACAATTATGCCAGTCTTTTCTACTGATTTTTTCACAATGAAGCAATAACAATATATGAGTATAATTTGCTGCGCTTAAAAGTGATCTTTAATTAGAAGCAGGACTTCAGTGTAAAGTTACATTATATTACCGAAGTACGTTATTCCTGAGAATTTCGCAGGTGATGTTGAGCTTTTTCCACGAGTTTTTCCCCGGAATTAGAAATTTCCTCCACACATTTGCTTTGATATAAAATTACTGATCTGTTTAGAGGCAATTTAATGGCAGTTTCTTTCTATTTGTTATGGCGGTATGTATCAGAATGTTAAATGCAGGATCGTGCATCAAGCTTTGGCTAAACCGAACGAAGTTTCTTATTTATGCTAGCTAAAAGGGGATATTTAATAAAACAATTATCGGCTATTTTTATCCAATTCCTCGTCGAGTTTCGAAAGACCATTTGAGGTGTTTTGCATTCGATAAAAGGGGATATTTATGACTAATATCAGCTATCATAACTTTATAATTATGTAACATCGACTCTTGGGTTACTGTGCCATCATATCGATACGGAGTTCATCTGATACGTTTTGATTGCCTTGTATGTATTGAAGTAATCTTAGCGCAAATTGATTTTTCAGTCTTTAATTTGATAAGCAAGTATAAAGGGGAGTATACCGTTCATTAAACGTTTAACATTTTATTTGCCCATCAGTGTAAAGATCTCAGTTGCTTTTTTACTAAACACAGCATGCTTTCCACAAAGTAATTCGATACATATATATATATATAAAACATGTTTCGTAAGAAATAATTTCTTGACTGGTTAGTGAGAACACATGTAAACAATTAATGTTAGCGCTCGAGGGTTTACGAGCATTTCAGACAACATTCCGAAATGGTAGTCGGTAGCGCTCGAGGGTTTACGAGCATTACCGACAACATTCGGAAATGGCAGTCGGTAGCGCTCGAGGGTTTACGAGCATTACCGAAAACATTCGGAAATGGCAGTCGGTTCCCTTAAGTTTAAATTTAAGCAATTACATTTTCCTAAAAAAAGTAACCATGATGCATTTCAACATAATACATACTATAATGCATTTGACAAGTGTAATACTTTTAATATAAGTTATGCAATAATAGAGTAACACGAGTTGAGAATGAAACTGTCATTTGACTTATGATACTGTGACCTGTGCTATTCACAATAGCTTGGTAGAACGACAGGAAAAAGAAATGAAAACAATGCTATTAAACACAACGCTCGGTAACTGAATCCTATAGATATTTCGAAAAGGTTCTGGCGGCATTTAACAAAATTTTAAAAATTCAAAAAAAATAGTAGGCCAAATGCTAACCTTGCAACTTAAAACAATAGAGGTTTGAGTTTGTGCCTAAGAATCAAAATTATATATATATATATATATATATATATTTAGATATAGTCGGTAATAGTACATACTGTCGGGTATCGGGTTAAACATTTGTAATAAGTTGTTCGTTTTTCCTGCGTGATTTTGTCAACTCTAGCACTTAATATGAAGAAGAATACTAATTTGTTATTTAATACATTTAAAGATGCATTCGACACTGGCTCCTTTTCAAGATCATTGAGTGGACATTACAATGGCAAGACAGTATCACCTCAAAGACGTCCCAAAATTTATCATGATATCTATTTTGAAATACATGGTTTTGAAACTATACACCTTGATAGGTATATGTTCGCATATAGATCAAAATCGAGTAATCGCTTAAAAATAAGATAAAATACCCCTACCGCTCCAGTATGTGCTACACGTATCCTGAAGTACAGCCGAACTCATTCATCCTTTTCATAAAACATGCTGGATAGTCGGCTTAACATTATTCTGTATGTTGAAGGCCAATTCAACAATGGAATATTTAACGTCAACCTTTGTCTTACAATTGTTTAAATGAGTATCAAATAATGCAAGATTTGCAGATTTGATCTGGGTATATGACATTTATATTTGATCGCGTTTGACCTAAAGTGTCGCCTGCTGTGTGATACATACATGCTTATGGGTGATAGATAGTCTTCATGGATAACACGGTCATGTTGATTTTTTTCAAGTTGTAATAGCATTGTAGTGCAATGATTAACACAATGTTTTTATAATAATTGCGAATATGTAAAAGTTAGAACCTGTGAAAAAAAGACTACACTTTAAACTTCAAACGTAATCCCGGGCAGTAATTTCAGTCTTGAAAATCCAAAAGAAACACTGTCTTAATTTATTTCACAGCTACATGTAGCTGTTTTGCCGGGATCTTATAGTCATAACAATCGGAAAGCATGCACGAAATACCCGTAGTTTGAATGGTAATGCATTTGTAATGAAAATTCTGTAAACGGGCAATACGTGTCCATATTGTTTTTATTTTACTTGTTGTTAACGCTGTTGTTGTGAATGTCTTTGATGTCTCTTATATAAAGATAAATAGTTGCAATTAATAAATGCTTTGTTCTGAGAATTTATAGATATAGCATTTTAATTTGCATAACATATCGTGGATTTTATCATTGTCAAGTAAGGTCGGACTTTTGAGTCCGTCTCATGGAATGCCCATAGTTGTCAGTATTTTGATCATTATTATTATGACCTGCTTTTATAATGTTATGCAATTTACAAATGCTCTGTTCTAAGTATTTAAATATAGAATTTGATTTGCTTGACATATTGTGGTTTTAGACAAACATGATAACTTTGATGGCAGTTTGATTCTATATGTTAAGCGGTCTGTATAAGACTAGTAAATGCATCATCGTGCAGCTACATTTATTTAGCATGAATTACCATAAGATATCTTTGAAACTTTGAAAAAAATAAGGGGATATTCAAATTAAATTATGTCTGTTATTTTTATCAAATTACTATGTCCAGCTTCGTATGCCAACCTGAGGTTTGATAATTTAAAGTCGGTAAAGGGGAATATTCAGAATGACGAGTGACAGCCATTCTTATCAAATTTCATGTCAGTTTCGAAAGATCATTCGCTGTTTTTAAATTTATTATCTGTAAAGGGTATGTTTATGATTAATGTTAGCTGTAATCATTCAATAAGTGCTAACCAAGAACAGTTGGTTTTGATGTACCCTGCCAACAGATCGATACTGTGTTAATCTGAAAGTTCTGATTTGTCTTGTATTTATTAAAGCTCTCTTAAAAGTTTACTTCGATTGATTGTCGTGCTTTAATTTGATAAGTAACTATGTATTAAGATGATTATACTGTTCAATACCAATATTTTATTCGTCCATCAAAAATTAAAATTGTCAATACATAGATTCGAGAAAAAACTTGCATTATTGCTAACGAATGACTCTGTTATATCTAGTGAATCAGATCATATTTTTTGTTATTAATGTAGTCTATTTGGTTTTTCGTTGTATATTAACTACCAGGCTCCAGTTTCAATACAATATATTTCTCAATCTTAACTCATCTTTCTATAAATGGTATATATAATTATTCATTTCACTTGTTTTGAAAGTGTAATCGCTCCTATGTATTGTTTATAATTATCTTTAGTCATTAGTTCAAAGAAAAGTTAAACATTTATTGAACTTGGGTACAATTTTTTACTTCCTGAGTTATAACTCAGGAAGATTTTTAGATTTATAACTCTTTTTCTTTTCAACAAATAGGTAATGATGCATTTCAACATATAACATAACGGAGTACACTGTTACAAAGTGTAAAACTTATTGTTCTATACTATAAGCCCATAATATTTCAAATCAAATGCAAATATGTAGTAAAATGATTTGATATTGAGATATGGATTTGACTTAAGTTCGTTATACATATGCATTTCAAAACGAGAGCTGGTGGCCTTTGAATCTATTTAAAAGTTACCTACGCCATGGAAAATGCATGACGTAACACAAAAGTACACAAATCAAAGACCAAATAGGCCACATTCTACCAATGTTACAATTAAAGCTATGGTTTTTAATACTTACCTGAGATCGAAATAATTTATTCTTTATTAGTCGGTAATAGTCTTTGTCATATTTCCATTTCAGAAATAGAACTTGGCATTCCATCAAGCGTAAAACTTTTTATAAAGTTGTTATTTTTGTCGCGTTTTTCTCAGCTCCTGCACTGATTATGAACAAGTAGCTGATTACTGTAAATGTATTTCTAAACTTTCCAATGAATTTCATTTTGAAATAACCACATTTATATTACAATGTTCAGGCATGGTTGGAATTTCAGAATCGGTAGCATTAATGGTATGACATTTAGGTTATATTGTGACTGGAATAATTTAGTGAGCAAATTTGCATTGTGTCAGGTCCCTTTCCAAATAATTTGCCACTATAGATGAATGGGAGTAGGTCTATAAATAAAGACGACGGTTTAACGAACAAGAAGAAGACAAACTGCTACCGCGATGAGTTTTGGAAAGTTCTTTTTACAAGTAGTGAGCTTGCTTTGCATGCATTCCAAGGTTAGTTCCATAATTTCGGCGTTTACAATAACGCCAAAATGGAGATTTAAGTTGGTATGATATGAAATGATATGACAAAGACTTTTTCATCTCCTGAATGAAATTCCCAGCAATCACAATCACTTTTATGACTCAATCGCTAATGATATAAACATGATTAAGCAATTAAAAACATAAAAGTTTAAGTCCGGACGACTATATAAAGTATCAAAAAAGAGGAACCTACTCTCAAAACGTTGTTCAAAACAAAGGCATGAATAACCGCCTTTAAGAACAATTGGGTAGTAACAGTAATTATATGGTTTTTTGGGATATTCATGCAGTTGGCATGGTTGACACCTATTGACACAATGTTCACGTTTGTTATACTTCCCTATACAGCAATCGTTAAAATATCATGTGCCGTTCATTAAGATGGAGTAATGGCCTGCAATGTGTTTATAATGTTGGAATGTTGCGGTAATTATTTTATGTGGAGGATGTTAATGTTACTTTCAAGCTCACATGTTAAAAGAGTGTCGCCGCAGACACCGTGAGGACCCTTCGGGAAAAAGTGCATTAATGTGTCTTTACGGAAGGGTATTTGCAATAAGTATATTTAGACAGATTTAATCAATCATCATGATACAATGGTCTTACCGGATTCCGTCTTAAACATGCTTACAAATGAAACAAATTCAAAATGTTGAATAATATTTAAATGGACAAAATAAAAATGTTTTTTAAGTTTACCTGGTAAAAAAGTGACTAGTCGCCTCTTTACACATTTAAGAAGCTTTATTTTGTGCACTGAGTTGGGTTTTTGAACGCTGTTGTGCAGATTTATCAGGGTTACAGTGTTATACAGAACATAAAGATAACAACCTATAACGATCTTTCTAAGCTTATGTTTGACAAATATGTAACAGTATTGTCAACAACAAGTGTAAATGGCATTATCAAAATTGCAACTTATCTATATCAAGTTTTTAAAAGACGAGAATAATACTCTTTTGCGTTGATAATATATCTAAATTAGGCTTTGATTAGTTCTAATGCTGATCGTATATAACTGCTGTCTGCTTACAGTTTAGAAGGCATACATTTCTCCATATTATTATGCAATACGTAGTTTGAACATTTCACCACAATGCTTGTTTGTTTAATGATAATGGCATTGTATATTATGTATTTGCAAACTTAATATTGACTTGACTTAATAAACCATCCCACTTTCTGCGACCATTAAAACTTATTTGTTGCTTGTTGAATTGACACTTAAAGTAAACATAAACAACAATATACCAGTCTCCCCGTTCACTGAAAGTTTTTCAGTGCATCGCAACTTAACGGAGCATTATTAAACACTGCGGTTGAAATGAACCCCGACGCTTGAAAATTAGCGACAACTATTTTAAAAGTATCTTGAAACAAAATAATGAGTGTATGTAAACTACAGCACGAATGCTCGGTTTAAAGGCACAAGACGTAGTATTTGCGTTTACACAAATACATAATTAACAAGGCAACACACTGCCGACTGAGCACACGTGCATCAAAATGGATTGATAAGTTTGGGTTAACCGCATAGAAACTGTCAGCATTTCTTAAACAGACTCATCCTCGTTTTATAAGGTCAAACGTGTAAAAAGTGAACGAAAGGGTTGTTTAAATAAGATAAGCGCTTCTCCCACCTCAGATTAGTAGATCCAATAATTTAACCATGCTAGAAATTTTTATCTTGCCCACGGGCGAAGATAAAATGCCCGTATGGAACTTCTTTTTAACGGTCACCACATTGTAATTACCTCCCGTCTTGAAGACTGTCGTCTGTAGCATCATGGAAACCTTGTCTTGTGGCAATATTTCCTTTCAAATGTCACCATAAAACAGTTTTCACGCACCTTTCAAGAAATAATGCTTCACTCTCCTAAGAACTATTAAAGACCGATTTGACTATTAACGTTATCTGAATCATTGCGCGCATATCCATGACAACCACGACTTATCGCATATCCATATGCAATTATTTTCACTAAGCACAAAAGAGTTCCAGCAAAAATACATTTTTTTCTGAATTTTATTTTACTGAGGTGGGAGAAAAATCATCTACCATAGCCGTTCGTATAAGATAGGTTCATCCCGACCCTCGCGCAGGGTGTTTTGCGGAAACTCGGTAAGCCTCGTTTCCGCAAAACACCCTAAGCTCGGGTCGGAATGAACCTATCTTACACGAGCGGCCATGGAAGATACTTATATTCTACTGTTAATGATAATCTCCCTTCAAATATAGGAAGGTTATTGCACTATTTTTTTCATAACCTTATTATAATTTACTTTAAATGATAACCGATTTTATAGAAACTGACACGAACTACGGTTATACAAGACGAAGGAGGAAGAACGATGCCTGCGTTTGAATTTTTGCAGCTGTCATCAGACATTTGAAAATTATGGGAATCATAGAAAAGGTCAAAATGAGTGTTCAATTAGAAGAGCATGACGTACGATGGGTGATAACCGTCCCTGCAATCTGGAACGATAACGATAAACAGCTCATGGTAGAGGCGGCTAGAATGGTAAACTCCTATCTCTAAAGTTCAATAGTACTTAATATAGTTGCTTTTCAAGCTTTTTCCATGCTCATTAATAGACCACGCCATTTTTTTCCATAAAGCTATAGTTATTGTGATGTACTTGCTTAAACTTTATAACGTAATCTAACTCATGTAGGGTGTTTCTGTTTTTGTTGTTTTATTGTTGTGTTTTGTTATTGTGTGTTGTTAAATGCTTATTTTAGGCTGGAACAAGCGACGATAAACTATCACTTGCATACGAACCAGAGGCTGTGGTTATTTTTTACAAACTGCGAATGTTTAATTATTATAAGCAACCATAGACATGTGTACAGCAAATTATGATTCTGGTATGAACTGTTTGAATGTGAAAAATTACTGACATGTTTTAACATGATACATCGGTTACTTTCCTTTGCTGAACGTAGCGAAAATCGTTTATTGATTTCCATAAATAGTTATCGCTGACCTCGGATGTAAATAATCGACTTTCGATTAAACTAGCTCATTGTTTGATCCATATCGACAAGCCATCCGATGGATCAACCGACCGACATTTGTCTACCTTACGGTCGTATTTCCTCTCTAACATATAATTACGATACAAGTTTGTTTTAAAGGTTTGATTGATGTCAAGACATAAGCGTCATATCATCATGTCAACCTAAACAGACATATTCACCATGCTGAAGCGTTATTGGACACGAGTCTTTGTGTGTATTTATAATATAACACTTTATTAGGTTTCTGACCCCATTATTAAGAGTTACCTATGATGTCTGAGCACTTATTATAAAAAAAAATAAGAATGCACCCCTTTAAACTATGTTAAATCGGAATACGTCATGCAAGAGATATTCTGCTACATAAACCAACTGTTATGTATTGTACATTGTTCTCATTCAACACGTTGGCTTACAGGATGCACGTTAAAAGAGTGTAGACATTATGCATTCGTCTTGTCTCCAGTCTGAAACTAACACTTGAAACAATTTTATATAAAAAGGGGGCAAACACGTCAAAGCTTTTAACAAGTCAGTGTGAACATATTTCAATGGATCGTTAATGTGTGTTTCATATCTATTGATCTTTAGCTACTTGTCACCTTAAAATAAAAGAATGTTGGTGTCTTCGTGGTGCTCTCTTGTTTTCCATTTTCCAGGGACTGTACTCATACATTCCATGTTTTATTTCTATCTTCACCATCCATTTTATAATAATTCTAAGACAGCAAACAGTTATCTTAATCACAATTTGAAATTTATTCCAGTATATTTAAAACAGTTTTTTTTCTGAAGAACGTTAAAAAATAAAAGTTCACGGTATATCTATTACATAAGCAAAAAAAAAACATGTCGATAAATCATAATAATCAGTAATTTTAACAAAAATACTATCAGAACAAAACTATGCAGTCAAGAGAAATAACAATACTAGTTTAATCATCTCACTTTGTGACTGATGAAAAACATCGTTGATTGTTTGCACCTGCTTGATGTGCTCTTTGTTTTGTTTCTTATTGAAGATCACAACACATTTCTTGAGCGAACTTCTAAAGTTACAATTCAATTAGAGAACAAATATTTCTCTATGTCAATTGTTTCAAACATAACATGTTCTCATTCTAAAGCCATGTATTCTTTCCAACATTTCTTAAACTTGGTCAAAATGAATGTCATCCAGTTATACACATTCTTCAATTGAGATCCATATGGAAAGCAATACATATTCAAACAGGAAAAAGGGCACTCTCGGTTTATTTGAGACTGTGAATTGATATTATTACAAGAATTACTTTAGTCATAAAATAAATGGAATGTAACTATACTGTCGTCGAAGGTCGGAGCAACGTATATCTGCTACCAAAAAGCACTAAACACTAAGGTCTAGTTGTAGTTATATGTATTGCATTGCAGATGTCAAAATGCTAGATGTTATCCAATCAATAATGCCTTGTTTACTTTCTGGTTAATTCTTTCTGTTCAAACAAAAAGTTTGTTTTTGTTTCCAGGAAGTGAATAAAGTCACTGTTTCTCACTTTGTTTTGAATGTGATTTATTATAAAAAATATATCACTAGGACACGACAAAAAGTTCTTGGATAATGTTAAACATTTTGACACAACTACATATTCATATTGTCGAAAAACCGTTTGGAAATATGTAAACGGAATTTCCATTAATGATAATCTGAGATAAAATGTTCGTTACGAAAAGTTTCTGAACTTCAGTATTGAACCACATCACTTTGCAATGGATGTGTGTTTTACTATTAAATAGGATTGCACATAAAAACTACATAAAAATGAAATTTTAAAACGCTTAAATATTTGGCTTTCCCCACCAACGCTTAATTGTGGAATGTCTAAATAAGTCGGTGTTTGCCGGAAGTTGCACATATTGGTGGTCATTTCAAATGAGAGATTGATAATAAATACAATTAATGACGTTATAGAATCAATTCAATACTTGAGATAACTAATATGTATGTTTGCTTGCGAAATCAACATTGCCTGAGAGTCAAAATGTCTTCCTGGTTCAAGAGAAACTAATTCAACTTTCTTTCTGGGTATAGTTAAAGTTTATTGCTACCATCAACGACGAAAACAACTTAGTAAATAGTCCCGTGATATGTAGGCAATGCGGACCAAATGAACCGTTGATAATGATAACAATGTCTGAACAGTACAACAAACATTTGAAAACATGTATTTATTATTGAGTCAAGTAGATACAGTCATAGATAAACAGAACAAAGTTATACCACTGTGCGTTACAGAACACTGCGAATTTTATCTCAATTTAAACATTTCACATAATATACATGACAAAGGTATACATGCTTGTATCAGTAAGTGTTACGGATTCATAAAACGATTAAAAAAACCCACATATCCACACTAAAGATTTGAAAAGTGAAAATAATTTATTGATCGGTTAAATGATAAAACACTTATAAATCCTAAATAAATCATGTTCTTTGGACTGTTCAATGATGTATCACATTATATGAACGAAGGCAAACATATCGAATGGAATCATGCAGTGACGATTGTACTTGAGGATGAGGTGATCTCGTAGTAACATGTCTGTCTCTCCCTGATGTTTGACGTTTCTTAAGCTAATAGCTCTCATATTCTAAATCGAATGACAATTTTTCATTCAAATGTAATATTGTGTTCGGTTCATTTCCTTCCTTTAGTTCTTGTGTTCAAAAATGTTCATGTTGATCCATAGCAACATGGTTTGTTCATCCTCTATGTTACATGTACGTTCTTATCCAACGTAAATGCATACCCAAATTAACGACTGTGTGAATTTTTAATGAAATGGTGACCCTCTCCATGAATTGAAGAAATCAGAATGTTTTCCTCTAATTACACATGTAAAGTTGGCCACCCCACTTCCTCTTCTTACAATAAAATCCTTTTTAGTTATTGTTGGAAATTTTGCAAACGTATGGTCTCCGTCCATTGTCAAGTTTCGAACCCATCTCCTGTTTGTAAATAGCGTGTATACATGGCCACTTTCGAGGCATGGGCAATTGTATGGCATAAAAATTGTGACTTTCCTGTTGACAAATTCATCCGGCTGGATTATTGTTACGTTAAGATTTGATCCATCATCGATCAAATTTACGTATTCAAGATAAACATCAAGCTCTGTAAGTATAGTAAAAGCACTTTGAAATATTTTTCACTTACTTATTTGTTCTAAATGACTCGATTTAAAATATAACAATAACAAGGCAAACAAATTACCAGCATAATATTTCATGCCTCATTATCTGGTATGTAATCATTTTAATAAAATCTTTGGGTTATAACACATACAAATTCTGATTACACAAAACAGATATTATGAGCTAATTAATCGCATATCGTACTACATTTTACCAAATAATTTTCTGCAAGCTGAACGTTGTTTTCCATTGTAACATTCTGTGAACGGACATTCTTCTAATGGACTTCTCTCTGTAGTTCCACTTGTTGTGTTTTGATTCCCTCCCGACCTTCTTCCTGCTGTTGTCGGATTGTTGGGAAATGTATGTCTTATGTGTTTAAAAAGACACTCCTAGAATAACAGCAAGATTTATTCGTAAAATTGATTGAATATATTTATATATCAGACAATTGCAATATTACTGTATACGTAACTCCGATAACCAGACACTTACTATGACTTACATTTCAAACAATGAAAGATTAACGTCAGACAGCATAAACAAATTTCATAAGACATAGAATAATATGTCATTTACTTATTTGAGGAAAACGTTTCGTTTTAATATTTTGCGGCTTAAACAAAGGCAGTCATTGTCGATGCCCGAAAATACCAAAATTTGTTGATACCGATATTTTAGTGTGTTGTCTTGTGACGTTGTGTACCTCTAATTCAATGTATATTATGTATGTTGTAGCTCTGAATAGGTCATACATTGTTGCTGTATGTTGGCTTGTCTCTCGTTTTCATTTAAGCATTATTGCATTCAATATATAATTAGGCCGATTTATCCTTGCCGTTGATCAGATCCACACAAGTTATTCGACGAGATATCGGAATTTAATGTTAACTTCAAACTTCGATTAATTATATTCACTTACATCAGGAGGATCAAGCTCGTTGTAGGTTGTCCATGCATGATTAATGTTGCAACATTCGTAATGAGAAGGATGCGTTTTCGTAACAATGTTGTTTCTGCAACACAATTCCTCGGCTCTATTGATGACCTTATTTTTACAACAGTCTTCGGCCTTCAGAACGTAAGGTGTATCTACAAGCATTCAACTTATTAAATGTGATGTTAAAATATATACTGTGGTTATCTATTTAGGGTATATCAGTTAAATAAGGCGTGACATTTTGATTGTTTGTGCTAACAAAGCCGATATATGTAAGTTTTGAACCTCATATGTACTTATTTTATATGGACTGTTAATTTGAATGTTACGTAGTGTTAACAACCGACTCTAGATTTAAGGTTGTTTTTACTTCCGACACTAAATTGTTGATCCTGTTTACCACCGAACTTTCATTGCAGCTTTTATACTACCAACACAAAAATTAAGGTCGCTATTACTACTGATTTAAGATTCTAGATTCTTTTTTACTATTGACTTTGTGGGTTTTGGCAAGGAACATTCTTCCCTGTATACGTTTATAGTTCTTATTCCAAGCATGTTGATGATAACGTGTGATAACAAAATATCTAGAAATATATGGCAAGGTCAGCTGCGATAAAAACAAAACAATATAAACAAAGCGTTCATTTCATGACATGGATTAAATGACAAAATTCAAGACTTTCTTTTATTTTGGTGTTACAGTGACCAGAAATTATCATAGGAGGAAACACAAAGGCTTTGTTTCATTGCCCGACAGAGGCTGCAACCTATTCATTTATTGATTCAGATTTTTCAAATGCGTGTGTTGTCTTTTGTGGTGTTTGTACGTTCGCGTCGATCGGTCAATGTCTTTTCAAACTTTAACTTGTGGTTCTTAACATGGTTTATGTTTGATTTTTGACTTCCGGGTATGACATATTAGTTCTCATTGTATTTTTGTGATTGGTAAAAAACTTGAAACCGACTAGATGAGAAATAATTCAATATTCAAGTGAAGTAATGTATGTCCTCAATACATTATTTAATATGTAGATATCGTAAATTTGTGATTCTTACGTCCGTTACAACAACCCGTATCGCTGTTGTGAATAGTGTTGTTGCAGCATGTTTGGCTTGTGTAGTTATATATCTTTGTCCCACAACATTCCATCGTATTCCATTTGCTCTTTTCTACGTGATGTACAACACCGTCACAGCACTTAATGTCATAAAAAGGATCTTGCGTTGTAATAAAAGCTGAAATAAGGACGTATGCTAAACTTAAATATGATTTATGGACCATTAAGTGAAACATATTGATACGTTTCTTTATAAAATGAATGTAAATATAATGTACGAGTGTTGTATTGGAAAGAATGAACTTACGATACGCTCGTTAATAAGATATATATTTATATTGAAATCTTATAGAATATTCATACCATTTGAAAGAGAAACTTGTGTTTAGAAAAATCACAAAGAACATATTTAATACGAACAATTTAATACGCGATCCTTTTTTAAATAAAATCTTTGAGAAAAGGATATCCACATGTTCGTTTTTATTGACACATATGAAGTAAAACGTACAAAAGGATACCGTTTTTTAGTATTGTGGTGCATATAATTATAAGGTTCACTTATGGTTGAAATATGCCACTATATTCCCCTCCACAATTTCACCCTGAAATAGCCCATATCACTATCGGAGTCAAAGGATAGATACATTAAAATACAAACATTTTCAGAACTAACTGTTCGCGCGCAAGGACTACCAAGCGAAGACGTTATACATCTTTCGATTTTTGGACGATGAGGAGGACGTCCAAAGATATGCCTCTGACGTTTCGCCTATCAGCAACCAACCATGTATCGTACACGTAGCGTTTAATAATTCTTACCGTTCCCACACGTTTTGATGCCTTTTTGGACTACAACGTTAGTGCCATTGTTTAGACGTAGAAGTTGCATTTGGTAGGAGTTATAAACCCCGTCATTGTGACAGAAATATAGACCTGGTTTTGGTTTTGCTATCATCAAACCTGAAAAGACCAATACGAATAATAATAAGTGCTCAATTCCATACAGTAACAATGAAATACTGCATTTTGGTTTGGTTTTGGTATTTGGATAAACATACTTAAATAGTAATAATAAGGAATATATTACAATGGAATTTACAGGAACTACGGATACCCCTAGGAGAGTTGTAAAATGCGACCAGACATACACTAAATGGGAGAGGCATAACGTCAAAAACAACATGGAAATACCACACATAGATCAAAATGTAGGTATTAATAAATGGTTCGGTAACTGACTTAAAGTGGTCAGATTTTCAGTATTTCGCTATTATGTATTATACCCTACCGGTCTGTGTGCAGCAAACATAACTGCTTGTGTCATATAATGTATTTTGCCCGTTTGGTCCTGTGCATTGACGTAATCTATGTATTCCCGCATTTCTATCCACCAGTTCTGTTCCGTGGCACACCTGAGCCGTACCGACCTTGCGATCGACCACAACACCATGGCAACACTCTTGGAGTTTGCGTATGTACACTCGCTCCTTCTCACCATGACAGCACCCTATCATGTTTTAGAAAATTAATCAAAACATTTAAAGTAAGCCTGAATGAGTGTCGTTATATTTAACTTTTTTCCGGACAGTTCAACGGGATCAGCCCGAAAAGTATGCTGAATAAGTATTTTTATGTATCTAAAACGAATTATGTTTTATTAGATTTAGCATTTGTTCCTTTGAAATGCGCACTGATGCTGCTTCTATTGACGGCGAACCCTAATTGTCTATGGTTGAATAGTGTTAAATGGCCAGGATAACAATCCAGTAGGTATTAGTCATTTTGATGACGTATGTAGTCGCGCTCTATTTCTTAGCGCGAAGAATACATGACAAAGGTTCTGAAGAAAAAGATAATATTACTGTCATAGTTCTCCTTTGTATGAAACTGGCCAAAACAACAGAAGAAGTCTTTTGTGTATTCCCTTTCCACACTTGTTCTAAATTCCAGTCGACGGCCACAAGCAACCATAAGAGTTTTGTCGAAAACCATGCCTGATATAAATAAAATAAAAACATTTACCAAAGGTAGAACTAATGGAATATATAGAGTTCAAATACTTTTATCGTCGACGTCGTCGTTGGAGCAAAAAAGAACACCAACAGTATCACCACCGACACCATCATCATCATCATCATCATCATCATCATCATCATCATCATCATCATCATCATCATCATCATCATCATCATCATCATCATCACCACCACCATCATCATCATCATCATCATCACCACCACCACCATCATCATCATCATCATCATCATCATCATCATCATCATCAACATCATCATCATCATCAACATCATGATAATCATCATCGATCAACAACAGCAACAACAACAACAACTACTACTACAACAACAACAAAAACAATATAAAAAATGCTACCAAGAAATGTTTTTGGACAAGAACAGAAATAACAAATATTAACCCTTACCTTGAAAACATCCCAACTCGTGTCCGTCTATAAACTTTCCGTGAGGTAGCTTTCCGCAGCAGATTTCTATATTGGTATTTATTTGTGTTTCACCACAAACTTAAAACAGGAAATGAGATAAATTAAGACAATTTAAGCATACTTTACATGAGCATTTAGTCTTTAAAATCCTAACAGAGCATATGTTGAAACGGAAATTTTTTAAATCACTGTCTGTCAGTTATTATGAACTTTGTTCACTGTACAACACATAAAACAATCAAAATGTGCTCACCCATCGCCGTTCCTGCCGCTCCATTGCATGTTACAAGTATCCTGAAATCACAGAACATGCTGAATGTTTTGATTAAACTGATTCTGTATGTTGAAGGCTAATTTAACAATGGGGTATTCGACCTCGTGTCAAAATTGGTATTGCAATTCTATAGGTGGTAAGATTTGCAGATTTGACCTGGTTAATCTACATTTATATTTCAACTTGTTTATCTCAAGTGTCGCTTGTTATGTTTATACTGGATTATGTGCAGTTCTTCAAGGATTTAAGGTCATGCTTATTTTTCTAAAGTAATATTCACATCTAAATGACCGGATGTAAACACATTATTTAGTTACATAACTAAAAGATGAAACCCGTTTATAAATAATTACAAGTAAATAAACAGCATACGTAGTAATAGGTAGTCTTTTTGGTTGTGAAAATCCAAATATTACACAATCGATATTTAAACTTATAGCTACATCTAAATGAATTACCAAGATATGATTGCTATCACAGTCGGGTTGCATGCAGGGAAAACCAGTCATAATTTGAAATTAATACGATGAAATTGTAAAGGAATTCTGTAAAAGGGCATTGAGTGTTAAAAGTGTAACCATTTTCGTTTTGTACAGGCGCAGTATAAGTAAATGTAACATTTATATACCAGAAGTTTGATTATGTATAGGAAATAACCGGGACTTGCCGAGTGGCTGGATTGTTAAATTGCACACTGATCCAATATTAACGCGAAATAGACAAACAAAAAGTGACACATGACGCAATTTGAGTTTAACGTTAAAGCTGAAACATGATGATCATCTTAATCTAAACAAATTATGTCACAGGACAAAAAGGACAACAAATTAGCCTTCCAAATGAACGAAGCATTTTGAACTAAGAAGTTAATATCTAGAAATGGTATAAACACAAAAATTAGCCAACACAATTACTCCTGAACATATTGATTTCTTTTAAGATCCATTCCAACATTCTCTTTTCGAATACTTTTAATTGAATCAGTTTACGCATAATGGCCAGTTTAATATTGTATGCAATACTTGATATTGTACTTTACAACTTTTAAATGGATAAGCCTAGAATACCAAGTAGATCAATTTAAACGACATCGTGTTATTGTTTTATTGAATTGAAAACAAAACACAACAATGTTTGATTTTACTGCTTTGAAATTAACAGAAACAAGGCAACAGTAGGATCGTGCCGTTTAGAACTTTAAGTAGCCTGTATTTTGTTAAAAGAGCTCAGATGTTTTTCAAATGTTAACACAATTTTTACTTACAAAAGTGCAGTTCGAAGCATCTCCGATTAATGATATTGACGGAATTCCTATAACAAAACATGCAGCATTTGAACCCGGTGTTTAGATCATACTGTATTATATATGGGTTATGTATCAATTTTCCATGACATTTTATAACGTTTGAAAAATATTAAGGTGATGCATAATTATGTCAGTCGTTTCTACTGATTAAATGTCTATAAAGTCATTAAAACATATGAGTATTACTTGTTGCGCTTATAAGTGATCTTTAACTAGAACAACGAATTTGGTGTACAGTTACCTTTGTTTGCCGAGCTTCCTCCTATGATAATAAGCTTAGTTGTTTTTCCAGAATTAGAAATATCCTCCACACAGTTGCTTTAATTTGATAGAAACTAATCTATTGAGGGGTTCCTTGATGGCAGTTTTCTTCAAACTGTTTTAGCGGTTTTTTTTCAGAATATCATGTGCAGGATCGTTCATTTAAATGTAACCAGCTTTGGATAAATGGTACGAGCTATCTACTTTATGCTAGGTAAAAGGGGAAATTTAATATGACAATTGTTGGCTATTTTTATCAAATTCAATGTTAAGTTTCGAAAGACCATTCGAGGGTTTTTGCATTCGGTAAAAGGGAATATTTATGACTAATGTGAGCTAATATTATATAATTATTGTGTTACATCGAATTTTGGTTTGCATGCAATGTGCCATCAGAACGATACGGAATTCATCTGATACGTATTAATTGCCTTGTATGTATTGAAGTTATCTTAGCTCCAGTTGATCTCAAGTCTTTAATATGATTAGCAGGTATAAAGGGGTTTATACCGTTCATTAAAACGTTTAGCATTTTATTTGCCAATCAGTGTGAAGATCTCAGTTGGTATTTACTAAACACAGCATGCTTTCAACAAACTAAATCGTAATATATAGACATATTTACTGAGAAATCGCACATTTATTTCTTGACTGGTCAATGAGAACACGTAAACACTGTATGTAAGCGTTCTAGGGTTTACGACCTTTCAGACATCATTCTGAAATGGCAGTCGGTTGCCTTTCGTTTATTTTTAGCAGTTACATTTCTTAGAGATAATGAGCGATAATTTTTGATGGATTTCAACATAATACGTAATTGACTGCCCTTTTACAAAGTGCAAGAAATTTAAAGGGTAAGATTTTGAATAAGTTTATGAAAATAAAGAGCAACACGAGTTGAGAATGAAACTGCTATTTGTCTTATTACAAATTAGTTTGGGATATCGAGGCTTGTGTTATAAAACAGCATCCTCGGTTACTGAATTTTTAAGATATTTTGAAAAAGTACAGGCTACATTTAACCCAATTTTAAAAATACAAAAACAGCAAACTAAGAAGGCCAAATGCTACCTTTACAACAATAAATAAATTGGAGTTTTAATTTGTTTTTGGTAAAAATAGAACTGAACATTCCGTATTGGGGTAAACATTCATATTAAGTTTTCAATTGTTCATGCGTCATTTGTTAAAAGGAAGAAGTATATCGCTCACTGGTGTTTTAATAAGCTCCCTTTGAAGATGATTGAATGGTCATTACAATGGCAAGACAGTATCGCCTCAAATGAATCTCAATATTTTCCATGATATCTCATTTTGAAAAACATGGTTAAAACAATACATCTTGATAAGTTGATGTACGTATACAGATCATTGTCGAGTAATCGTTTCAAAATCAGATAAAATACCCTTAATCTTCCCTGCCGCTCCAGTATGTGATACACGTATCCTAAAGTAAAACCGAACTCATTCATCCTTTTCATAAAGCATGCTGAATGCATTGTTTAAACTACTTCTGTTGCGTTTTGAAGGCCAATTCAACAATGAAATATTAAACGTCTTGTCAACCTTGGTTTTGCAATTGTATAAATGAGTATCAAATAATGCAACATTTGCAGATTGATTTAATCTGGTTATATGACATTTGTATTTAACCTGAAGTGTCGCCTGATGTGTGATAATTACATGCTTAGGGGTGAATTTTATTCTTTATTGATAACACGGTCATGTTGATTTACACAATATGTTATAATAATTATTAGATATTGGAAAGTTACAACCTGTGTAAAAATACTACACTTTAAACCAAAAACCTTATACTGGAATATTTATTTCAGTCTTGAATATCCAAAAAGGAACACTTTCTTTATTTAATTTCACAGCTACTTGTAGCTTTTTTACCAGGATATTATAGTTATTACATCCGATAGCATGCCCGCATTATCCGTAGTTTGAATGGTTATTTTACTTGATGTTATTGTTGTTGTTTGTTGTTGATGTTTTTGTTGTTGTTGTTGTTGTTGTTGTTGTTGTTGTTAATGTTGTTTGTATCTCTTTTAAATAATGTTAAAGAGTTGCAATTTCCAAATGCGTTGTTCTGAGAATCTAGATATAGCATTTCAATTTTCTTGACATATTGTCGTCTAGTGCAAAATATATGGCATTTGATGTGATAAAGTAAACTTTTCAGTGGTAAATTGAATAGGTTTAATGGCAGTTTCTTTCTATTTGCTTAGCCGTCTGTATCAGACTATCAAATGCAGCATCGTGCAATTACATTAATACACATTTGAATAACCATATTTTTTTATTTATAACCGTAATGGGGAATATTTAAATTGATTTAGGTCAGGTTTGATAATTCATAGCCGGTAAATAGGAATATTCAATATAACGATTGTCAGCTTTTGTTATCAAATTCCATGTCATTTTCGAAATACCATTCGCGGTGTTTAAATTATTATCTATGAAAGGGGATCTTTATGACACATTTTAGCTGCTATCATTTAATACGGTTTTAACAATAACATTTCGTTTGGATGTGCCATCAGATCGATACAGAGTTTATCTGATAAGTTCTGATTTGTCTTGTGTTTATTGAGGTTATCTTTGCTTCGATTAATTGCCATGCTTTAGTTTGATAGGTATGTATGTATTTAGGTGATTATATTGTTCAATATAAACATTGTATTCGTACATCAGTTTGTCAGTTGATAACAACTAAACAAACGCTATTTCCACAAAGTAATTCGATATATGTTTACATAATAACTTCGAAATTGCTCAAATTAATCTTTACTGGTAATTGATATATTTAAACTCTTGTTATTGAACAATGAGTACAAACATACGAAATTAGAAACGACTGACTTGACGTTTATGTGTTCAATTAATAAATTCGAGAAAAATGTTGCTCTAATGCTAACGAATTACCCTGTTTTATCTAGTAAATCAGATCATAGTTAGTTTTTATGTAGCCCATATGGTACTGCCATGTATATTAAATACCAGGCCCACGTTTCACCAAAATTTATTTTACTCATTTATCTATATACAGTATAGGTTATACATTTTTAGCAGTATTAAAAGTTTAGTCTCTCCAATGTATTGATAAGATCACATTGAATTCATGTTTAAACTTTCGACTACTGAGCTTGCTTCTGTTGTTTTACATATAAACATAAGTTGGTAATAGTCTATGTTATATTTCCAAATATTATAAAGTTGTTCTTTTTTATCACGTTTAGCACTGATAACGAACAAGTAGGTGATCACTGTAAATGTATCTCCAAATTTTCCACTGAAGTTAATTTTTAAATAGGCGTATTTAAATTTCAATGTACGTATATAGAGAATATTCTATTATTTTTTTCAACTGAGATAAAAACTCCCTTTATCCTTTTGCCGAACCTCTGATAAAGATATGTGTATCAAAGTATAATAACAACTCTTTAGTTTGTATGCATTTGAGAGATGATAACAAATAGCATGGGGGAATTTCGTTAGCTTTCAGAGTTATTGTGGCTGCACACAAATGAATCTCTATACTAAAGTTTATATGCAAGCTGAAACGTTTAGGTTGAATTAGGTTCATTAAGTATTGGCTTTACGGATATGTTTTCTCTTATTCCGCAGATAAAATGAAGTGGTGTTACCAACATGGCGGAATCAAAGTCGACATGTAAGGTACAGTTAAACGGAACGTTTAATTGGGTGAGCATTTTTAACGTCTTCTCTCCTTTAATTCATGGTTTAAATTTCAGAATCTGTAGCATTGGTAGTATGACTGTCAAGAACGTTCATCGTTTATTGTTAATTGTGACCGCAACAATTTAATAAGCTTTTTGCATTTTGTGAGGTTTCTTTCCCAAAAATGTCACTATGGATGAATGGGAGTAGGTCTTTAAATGAAGACTACAGTCTAACGAAGAAGAAGAAGAAGACAAACTGCTTCTATGATGGTTTTTGGCAAGTTCTTTGTAGTTAGCTTGCTTTGCATGTATTCCAAAGTTGGTACCATAATTTCGACGCTGATTATAAAGAACAACTGGGTAGAAACAGAAATACTCATGGCTTTTGCGATAGTCATGCAGTCGGCGTGGCTGACACCTGATGACACAATTTTGTCCTTTTATTATGTATATTAGTCAAGGGCATGAAGATAAGTCACAACACGCTCGGTTGCACTATTCTTATTCGATATGATTCGGCAATTTTGAAAATTAGTGAAATTTTTGAAACCATTCGGCCGTAACGCTATGGATTTTTTTAAGACGTTGTTTGCGATTCGTTTTAATTGTTTCGGGTTGTGTTTTCAATGTTTTTTCGTTAAAACGAGGGTATCCGTCCATATCGGGTTTAATTATAGTGTTAACTATATAATTTAGGGCATTAGTAGATTTCTCTTTTCCAATAGGTGAAACTAACCTATTATTAACCTTCGGAATTACCATTGAGGTATCCACTGCATACCTATTTATAAGTCAAACTTCCTGGGTTTTTTTTAAAATTCGATACAAAAGATCGAATTACTTTAATATTTACCAATATATATGTTCGCATTGACACAATGTACGTCTAGAATATTAATATTGACTGGACTGTAAACTCTTATTTATTTATAGCAAAGTGTTGTGCAATAAAACTCTGGGATTCCAACGTAGACATGTACTGACTAGTTCCTCTGCTGTTTCACTAATTATAGCTCATTTAAGTGATGATAGCGACGGAGACACATCAAAGCATTATCTGCAATGTTAATAGCTGGGCAGGCTGTTGACAGCACGTCTCCATATTATGAGTTTTATTAATTAGCCTATCAGATAACAGGACTTTATCAGATTTAAAATCACGTTTACATTAACCTTTTAGCTACCAGAGATTACATCTGTTTGATTTGTATAAAAGCGATACAATGGGAGACATATTGTTTTAAGCAGGCGACAAATTTAAATGGTTTAAATCATGAGTAGACGACAGTATTATCAGCGAAGATTTAAATGCTTCAGTAAATGCCTGTTTGAATGCAAGAAAAGCGAAGATCAGATTGCATATTGTATTAACAAAATCAAAGTAATCATAAACACAATTCAATCTAAATAATCCTTAAATAGAATGAGTACATTTTCGTACAATATCACAAACTAAGATGAAATATGATCGAAACTCCAAGTTACCTTGTTTATTCGTTCTGGAGATCGCTCCAGTACACAAACCGCTCTCAGTTGCATGATGTGGGTGCTTTATGGTTCATTTTTATTGATGAAATACTTGCTTGTGAATATACAACATTTATAAGTAAACACGTACATTACAAATTGACTTTTTAATTTAATACAAACAACATAACACATCTCCGGTAACTTCACTACAGTGATACACAACGTTTTGATAAAAACAGCTACAAACATTATTACATATCAAGAACTATTTGTAAAAATATTTTCTGGTAATTGAATGTCATATCTTGTCCTGTCGGTGAAGGAAATCTTCCAAGTCATTTGCAATGCCTTGCACAAATTACACTCCCGGTGACATGGTCCTTCTGATAAATGAATGAAGCGGCTGCCATCTCTTGAAAAGCCACAATTTTCTCTGCACACTCTCTTAGAACCTAGTGATATGATGTTGCAGCAAGTTCGTCACAAATGTTGTCTGACCGCATGAGAAGTTGAATAAGCTCACTCTTTTAAGTATTAACTATCAATAGTAGATTAGTAGAGATCAATATTAAAAATATATTACAACAAAAAGATACCTATGGGTCCTGAAAACATCATAGTGAATGGCATATTCGGTGAACTTATGACAATCCCTGGTGGTTGTGATGCCAGGGACCTTCCTGCGGAGGCGGCGGCAGCGGTGGTGATGGTGGTAGTGGTAGTGTTGGCGACGGCGGTGGTGGTGGTGGTGGTGGAGGTGATGTTGATGGTGTTGACTGTGATGGTGATGTTGATGATGGTGACGGTGGCGACTGCATATACGCTTGACTGCTCAGCGAAAACGCTTGAATGGTGTCTCTATTGTTGCTTCTCCTGTGTCTTAATATAACATTTCTCCTCGAAAATGAACCTCTGGACACAGTTCAGAGAACATGCTGATCGGTCTCTGGTTAGCCAACAAAAGAGTCATAGTACTTGAAACAGGTCATTATAGCATATTTCGGCAACGTCTTACTAGAAAAGAATACATCAATCAACGTGTATCTACAGAATATTTGACCAATCACTGCCAAAATGGCCAATCAAATTCGGCGCAGGCAAACCAATAACAAACGCCTTCTTACTATTCCAAAGTATTAAAATGCTAGTGTTGCACTTTTTGTCTTTTCATTTCAAGACGTCAAAATACGTATACAAGATATTCTAGTGCGAGAAGTGCAGGCTAGTTTTAAAAAAAAAAACCTGAGTCATTTGAAGCAGCATAGGAACACCGAAGACCATTGACCATGCTTCAATCGTTATACCTGCAAGAAATAATGTAGAAGACAAAATAACTAGGAAAGGCACCCACGCAAGTACAATGATGAAACATTCATCATTCCTCAGAGGTTCCAACAGCATTTTAAGCCGATCTACATTTGATGACCACTTCCTGGAAGACCATGTTCTGACAGGACTTGGCATACACAGTGGTTATGTTAACAGCAACAACAAACAGATAATTACATCTGAGAATGGTTCACATGGACAAAAGCGTCGCGCGTCTGACATCCAATAAGCAAGCAATTGTAAGCGAAATAAACCGGAGATGAATCAAGACATTAAATGTGTCATAGAGAAAGTTAGTTAAAAGAAAATTGAAATGTACAGGTCAAATGCAATTTTTAAAAGGTTTATGTATAGGCTGTAGAAGTGTATGATTTACCAAACATTTTAAAGTATTTAAACACATTTTTATTAATCTAATATGGACAGAATGGCAAAGGACATACCGTCTAACGATTTGTCTTAAACGAAAGTCTACTGAGCAATTTAACCCCTGTCCGTCAGAGAGTAAAGAGCAAGCGATTGAGGTATACAAGTCCGACAGGGACGAGCCGCCAATGCTTGTAGCAGAGTACCAGAACGTCGGGGTTGTGTGTTTCACCTATAGGAATGTTATCGGAAAGCCTGATCTTGTGAGAATGGAGTTCGGAGGTACACAACTGACGGTCGTTGCTTTAGTCACAGGGTCATGTGGGGATGAAGCTGTGGAAGCATATTTCGATTGGCTTTATATATAGCTTGTACAGTTGTTTGATATCAGAACTGCAATAGTCATACTCTCCGCAATAGTTAAGATTAGAAAATGCGTAATATTAACGTATAAATGGCCAGTGGTCAGATAATGGAAACAAAAAAAAAAACATCATGGACACTTCGTCCATAAAAAATCCTATATAGACAGAGGAGATACATTATTTTTCTTCCTTGTTCGATTCTAACGGCGTCGCTGTTATCTTGTTAAGTTTAATAAAATTATTTATTGCTGTTATCATATTTAAATAAAATTTGCGATCGCTGAAAGAGTTTTCTCAGTAATTGTAAGACGAACTGTATTATAAGTTGGGTCGGTGTCAGGATATTTCGGTTAGTTTGCACATTTCAATGATTTGATTGGTTAAAGTAATTATTGGATAATTACTGACTAGTCAATAAACCGTTCGCCTAACTTTTATCAAACCAAGAAACTAACCATTTGTATACAATTGGCTGCTGCTGCCATAACTTCCAATTAACAAATACTTAGGTTGCGATGGAGCAGCCTATAGGTTAGTTAACCGATGTATGCATGTATATCGTACTGTATTGGACAATGATGTTTTTTCTACCATTTCGGTAACGATCTTTTGCTTGAAATGTTGGCGCTGTCCTGGAACCTCTGTTGTGTTTTAAAAAAGACAATTAAAAATATCTAAAATAGGTTGAGAGTAGAATGGACCGCGGTGCACAGGTTTTTTTCATACAAACTATGAATGTCATATTGCAACATTGAAGGTACTCATTCACGTATTAAAGATTGGCATTTCAACACAGATCGAGTAAAATGTAAACGAAATGTTCAATCGCCAGGGGCAGAATCTATCTGTTCAAGTGTATTCTAAGTGAAACAAATGCATTAGAACAAAGATTAAACAAATAAAATATATATTCTGCCTGTGTTCTCCTTACAAATCTGAGCATATATCCATGTAGGTCCTTTTATGTAGTGTGTGTTTAATATATTACGTGTCTTTATCAATTAAGATAAATATTTTTCTTTTCAACGCACGCGATTGACTTCCAAATATGATTAATGCGACGTTAGAAAGCTACCCCAATAACAGTATCGATTAAGGAATGAAGTACACTGTACACTATAAATGCGCACTTTTAAGTAAATAGACGGCCACTTGTAGTATAATGCATGAGTTACGTATCTAAATACAATATTAGGATGATTGGTTCACGTATAAAAAATATTACTTTTGCTTCGTAAGGTTCGAAACGACATTTTCTTGTTACGCTCACACATGTAGGGAGCAGTACATACACGTAGTATTTAAGGTTTATGATTCGTTTCTTGGGTATTAATGCAATCTTTAACCCCGCTCAAAATGGCCAATCCCGTAAAGCATGAATGTGCCCGAAATAAATTTCAATCCTTATATTCACAAGTCTTCTGCAAACTCATCGTATTCCCAATTTTCTCGAAACCTTTTTACATATGAAGTGGAAATACACCTCACTCTTCCAATGGAACAACGAAGTCCGGCCCCTTTTTAACCGCATCACACCAAATCAATTTGATCATAACGCAGAAAATGGTTTTGTTATATTTTTCTGTATTTTTCTAAAAAAAATACCTTTAAAAAAGTACTCACCACATTTTTCATTAAATGACAGCTCATATCATGTTTTTTTAATAAGATTTTTGACATGGCCAAACAAACGCTAAAACGATGAACGAGAAACACAAAACGTCAATAGAAAAAAATATATACAAACATCAAACTATCGTTATTAAATAATCTGTAAATACCAATGAAATAAAACAACAAACAAAATAGTATAATCGCCAATATCAATGTTACTCACGAATGTTTTTTTTCTGCTGTTGGTTGTTTGTTGAGGTCTGCCTTTTCATTTAAAAAAAACACAGTTCTATGCGGCTGTCCTCGCAATTTCCTTTGCATAATTGTTTTCAAATTTCAACAAATATTGCTCGAAGAAAGAAGTACTGTATTGTTATAACGTCGTCGTCGTGCAATGATTTCAGCCTTGGTTATAAACCAAATACATTCAAGATAAGCAATTAAAATTATGTACACATGTCGCCAGAAAAACCACGCACTTGTGTAACAAGTACCGCATTTTTGACTCAATAAGTGTCAAGTTATATTCATACCATTGAAGAAACAAACGAGTGTTGGCGTTCGTTCGGCAGCATTGTTTTGTTTACAAGTTTTAATAAGGGTTAGATTTTGAGATCAATACAAATGTAACGAATGATTTCCCTAGTACTTACATAGGCGGTGGCGATTTGGTAGCACTTACTTACTATCTAGACAAGTTAATGTTTGTAACGTTTTCTGAAACCGGCTTTGTGTTCAGGTGTACCATTTTAAAGTTTATATAGAAAGGTTATTTAAACATGAAATTTGCTAAAATAAATTGATGCAAGATCGAAGTATTTATAACACAATGGAACGTACATGTACTTGTCAACTAGGCACCAATGTGACCATGCGCCCGGCAAAGGGCAAACGGAATCACGCCGGACAGACACTCAACGACAGAGCGTAAACATATAAAATTATCCATAATGAAAATGTTATTTATACGTTAATATTACGCATATATTTACATTATCTGAACCACTGCGCGCATATCCATGACAACCACGAATTATCACAAATCTGTACACAAATTTTTTCACAACGCACAAAAGAGTTCCTGCGAAAAAATAACAACACGTTTTACTGAAGTTTGAGAAAAAGGATCTACAATAGCCGCTCGTGTTAGATATGTTCATCCCAACATTCGTGTTGAGTGCTCTGTGGAAACTCGAAACTCGGTAATCCTCGTTTCCTACCCAACGCTAAGGTCGGGAAGAGCCTATCTTACACGCTCGGCCATGGAAGATACATATAATCTTATCTGCTTACAAAAGTGCCACTACTGGGGCAGTATGCATATTTCACGATTTTTTTTAACATGACACAAATAACGAGGAAATGCACTACCACGTTTGAAAACTCCGATAAACAAACGGAAAATATTGATCTATAAAAAGTGATTAAATATACGACGCGATTTAATTTAATTCAATATAAAACGCGGATTTTATCCTAGGTTGCTTTACCCGGGTGAGTTTGTAATCCGACGTAAATTGGTGAGCGTTTTTGCGGGAAGCCTCAGCCTCAAGAAGGGTGAATACAGCCAACACTATACTACTAATAAGTCTTTATATATAATTCAAATGCTTTTTTCATAAAATCAACTATTATATATCGTCTTTCTTTTGCCTAGTATTGCGAATGCTAATCTAGGAATGCACAGAGGGCTACCGTCTAATACGGAATCGGAAGAAAAATAGGTAATACGAACATTTCGTCTGGCATCGATATTTCATGTCATGTCATGTTGCATACATAAATTTACCAGGTAAAAACTACACTACGATAGTACACAGAAACAAGGGTGTATCTTCTTTAAATCAGTGATTTAAGTAATCACCATCATTTCAGTATACTAATTTACAGGCAAAATGAATCAAATTTTAACAAAGGTTTTGTGATTTTCGAAACGCTTTGTAAATTCATAGATTCAATTTAAATGTTCACTATTACTTCCTTTAGATCTGTATATTACGGATCATAATTCCAGCGTCGCCTCCCATGGGATACAAGTGGCGTGCTTCATATATTTTTCTTGGAAGTTGTAAGTATCGCAATTGAAGATCTAAGTGATCTGGCAATTCAAATTGTCTAGAGTACAATTTTCCAATATCAGTACAAACCATTTGAGACAAGTTTGTTATTGACTTTATGTTTAATGTGTTTTAAACTGATTTATTTTACAACGATTGTGGTTTATCAGTTATAACACCAATACTATTTATCATTCTCGTCAGTCTGAGGCTTCTCAGGAGTGTTTGTCCTAGTTTTGTCGAGAAAAGCGAAGACGGACAAAACTCTTACATCCGGTCTGACAACCAAACACCAAAGTCGCATAAGCCCTGGACATATATCGAACACAGACACGATTAAATTAGTTTAATAGTGAGGTGCACGTTCATCTTATTTAAAGGTGCAAATCTAAATAAAGAGTAGTATTTCTAAATAAAGGAATGCCTCTCCATTTATGAAATAGGGTGCTCCACCGTATTCAGACAAGCGCCTTGTAGTTGATAAATTACAACTTGTAGAGGTCGACTTTGACCAGACGGTACGCCATTAGAAGTATGGATATGTTTGTACCATGTGCCATGTGTAGATTGAGATCATTATAGATTTATAGAACAAATAAAATGTTCTGTAAGAAAACTTCTTTTTATAGAAATTCGATTTAAAGGTAAATTTTGCATTAATTTTGCTTGTAAATATTAAAACAACATTTGTAGTTATGGTGAGATTTCATCGTCCGCTGTGCACAATAGGCCGCCGCGGCGCAGTGTAATACATCGATAGTTACGTTAACTGTTATTAGGAAGTTGTTTGCTCGTCTAGCGCAGTGGTAAGCGCACTCGCTTTTCTCCAAGGCGACTTGTGGTCGATTCTCGGCCTAGGCGCACATGAGTTTGGCAGGGACTAAATGCTTCCTAAAGGTATTTTCTTCTGTGGCTTTTTTATCTTTGTCTCCTTTTTTTTGACAGATAAATTCCCAAACGGAGTATCAAATGCATCACACTTGTCTGTTATTCAATTTATCTTTTCACATATATTATATCAAATATGTCAGTTCAATATGTTTTACAATAGGTTTAGTGTTTCGTGGAAATACCCTGTAGGGAGATACAAAACCAGTAACCAAAATTTTTCGAAACAATAGCACATTTACCAACTTTAAGTTTTAAGCTGTCGGATAATTTTGTTGATATCAACTGGAAAAGCAGCGTATTTGAGTTATATGGGAAAATGAGTCAGGTTTAGGATACAAAATCGATTTAGGCGTCTTACGCTCTATATTTTTTTAACTAGAAAATCTCGTGTTCTTTTGATAGGGTTAATCACTTGTGTAAGCGTTACTAATGTGCAAATCGTTACGAACGTAAACATGTAAACAAAACGGGCTGCCGGAATAACATCTGCGGAAATTGGATCAAATTTGCAATCGATTAGCGTTATACATGTCTAATACGTTTACAATATTATATGATCTGTTTTAGATAAGAATTATTATGCAATATGAATTATACGAAATTAAATGGGATGTAAGACGCAAGGTTTACATATATTCACCTGCTTGCAATAAATGCTTGATGGATATTAATTAATCGTTTTATGAACGTTAAAACAGTCTTGGAACGGTTGAAATCTTCTCATTGTCTTCTCATGCATGTTTCTGTAGCTTTTGTATATAAATTTATATATACATCTATGGTCTGTCATAGTTTGCATTCATTTTAAAGATGTTTTATTAAGTGGCTTACTGCAAAACTTGGTAAAAACCAAGCAACAAGCAACTAAAGTCTAACGATGACCTGCGTCTCAAAATACGTTATGATCATTTTTAACAAAGAAAATAAAACATTTAACATGAGGTAGGATAAATCAAATGCAAAGTTGTTGCGGAGATGTCTGCCTTTTCTCGACGAAGTTCACCAAGATCGCTTAGCTCACCCTTACGTACGCCAAGATTGTTTTAGCTAGCCAATATTTCTTGAATTAACTTCCAACATTATGAGGTTCGAAAACAATCAAACGTAACGAAAACATAATATCAGGAGCTCTTCTGTTTTTAAACTTGAATTTAATTGATTATTATGACCTAGTATAACTATGTTTCTTGACTTGTCTTTGTATTTAAATTTTCGACTTGTTATAGTAATATAGGCTACCTCAATTAATGCAAACGTTGTTCCCTTTAATGTCCAGGTACTTCTTCAAAGTTTAAAATTATAAGCTTATGGATACTTCTAGAAACATAATTGACTCGTCCCTTGTTCATTGATCTGATATATCATATAATTATATAGAAAGTTGGTAACAAAATGCATTTAATCAAGAAAGATAAAATATATAGGTTATCTCCCTCGAGAGCTTTTTGTTTGTTCGTTAACATTCGCGTCGTTATTTGACGTCTTTAATCAAGTTAATGCATATTATGATAAGATTTTACATTCACGATTTAACTTTATTCGGGATTGCTGGGATAAGAATCAGGTTGTGCACACAAACTAGTTCAAACTCTCAGTGGACTTACATTCAACTGACAGCTCCAAGTCGGTACCTAACAATCGTTGATAAACACCCCTTGTATAATATATGATATATGTATTGTGTTGTTTATGGAGTTTTGTATTGTTGTTCCATGTTTGTGTTTTGTAAGTATTTGTTTTTGTGTTCTATATCACTGGCGTTGACATAAAATTGGCGGAAGAGATATCAGACAACACAACACAGAATGGGTCGCAGGCTTCCTCAACTAAGAATAAATAATCAGCAGTTGCCCAAGTCCTTGGCAATGTGATTAAACAGACGACACCCACACGCATACTGGTTCGGTCAAACCGGGAGCTCTAGCAGGTGAACCTCCTTGGTAACCTCAGCTATGCAATTACCGCTGGCGGTTTTAATACCCATAACTAAGCGAATCAGTCTTAGACACCTCCAGGCTTGGACTGGATTTAACTTCTGCAACTGTAGAATGTTCCACGTACAATCCGAGTTACAATTCAAGCTATCTTATCTATGCAACTGATGACTGTGACATAATACGTTGTCTGTTTGTTTGACATTGCTGTTTTGCGGCAGTCTGAATCAGATTCAAAACATATATTTATATATATATTTGCAGGAAAGAGGATTCGTCACAACCAGTGCAAAACAAAAGCAGCACAAATCAATTTGTTTATTTAGTGGATCGATTTTTATTCAAGTATTTTCTTTAGTGCTCAAGCAGAAAACCGATAACTTTGTAATAGATGCAAATAATAAAATTAATCTATACAGTGATATCTACAGTAACACACCAGGAAGCAAAATCATGCTCAAATTCTAGGATAACGCTCTGCGACAATTTGAATAACATTTTGATAAGTTGTTATCTGTTGGCTAACTGACGCATTAAAACGATAAATCGGTAATATGGGATACATATTGACCTATCAATCCTATCAATAAATATTTTGGATATTTTTTTGCCATACGAAAACGTTACCGGTGTTTTACAGTTTACTACAGCTCATTACTTCTGTTGTAAGTTTACTTTTGGGTTGGTGTAATTCCAAAAAAAGGTTTGATACTCTTTTTTATGGAAAATATTTCAAAAGTAGTAAAAAATAACTTATTATTTTGAAGAATCCAGTTTAAGTATCGATGTGGTTCTAAAATAATTTAATTTTAATCAATCTAGTAACCTTAGATTGCTTCGAGGAGTAAGTTACAGTAGTTAAATTGTGTTCAATTGCGTAGATAAATGGTTCCAATTGTAAAGACATAATTCATTAACTAATAGTGGATGTTCTTTTAGATCCTACATCAATTTACAGGAATTCGAGAAAGAGACACATATACCAAATGAATTGTATAGACATTGATAGGCAAGTCACAGAAAGGACTTGAAATATGAAAGGAATGACATTACGATTTATTATTTATAAAATACCAAATTCATAATAAATGCATATAAACCACAACATCGTATAAACATAAATAGTTATGAAAAAAATAAAAGATATCTTCCTTTTTTACTACATTTTAATGTGAACCTCAAACAACTTTAATTTAAAGAAACAGTCTCAAAATATCTTCATCATTCTCTAAATTTTATTTAACCAAATTACCTCGAGTATGAAGAATTTCATGAAATTGAGAAGATGTACACATTCTTTAAGGCTACAAAAGCCATATGTTGATTTCAAAAAAATAGTTATATTTTCAAGAGGCCTTCGATTTATATTTTTTCTCTCTATGTTATTACAAAAGGAAAGCAAATTTCTGGACAAAGTTATATATGCAATCGCGAAATATTAGCATTGGGAATAAAGAACTTTTTTGATACAATCATTTAATAAAACCCTCTATATATGTGATATTAATATTTGTATTTATTGATGAATTCTTAATATTAGTTATATTTTTTTAATTCAAACATCAAAGCAAGATATGCAAATACCACTATCTTTCTGTCGCGTTGGAGGTCGGGAAAGGGGGGGGGGGGACAAACGCATAACAATAAAAGGTTGTGAAGGGTTTATCCTTTATTCTTTTGAGAGTAAACCGTCCTGAAAATTAAGAACAAATATGACACGCTTGTGTTTAACAAAATTTTAAAACGAAATAACTTCAGAGAGAGAGAGAGAGAGAGACAGAGAGATAGAGAAATGTGCTTTAAAGGCACAACAAACGTTTAAAGCAGGAAACATTGAAACTGTTCATTGATTGGAGGTGTGGGTTCAAAGTTCAAATCTGCCATACACTTCTGAATCATTAAAAGGGGCCTTTGCACGAGGGTGACATTGAGTACTATCAAAGAAAAGATTAATTGGTATCCACCCAAAGTACGACATATTGGACTTGCGTAGTGTCAACTAACATCTTGTTAAATTGCCTGCACATATTTCCACCAATTAAACCAAAAAAGGTCTTAAAAAAGTTATTCGCCCACACTAAGAATACAAACTCTAAATATGAATGCTGAGGCGAAAAGAAAAAAAATCCTATTGTTATTCAATCTAACGCGATTGTTGAAACCATTGGATCAATTCAATATAGATGTTGTCTGGTTAAGATGCCAGTTGACATGCAAAATTAATGTATTATTCCACCTACGGTCGAGTTTGTTAAAAATGTATTTTAAATATGATTGCTTAACATTTAATATATATTTTTCTAATCATAGATATACGTGTCTGTTTCCGCTCGGCTACATTTTAGATGTGGTTTTATAGACCATAAAACGAATTTACGATGATAGACAGCTAGGACGTAATGACTAGAACGGTAATGTGTTTTAGTGACCATGGAAAAAAGCAGTACGCATTTGTGGATGGGAATGGGAATATGATTATTCTGGCCCAAAAATGACATTTTGAGATATTGTAACCTTTATGTTGCCAAGTATTTCTAGAACAAAAATCCAAAGTTTCAAGTCAAAATTCACAAAAACTAAAAAAATATAGTACTTTTCGTAACACGGGTGTAGAAATCGAAATGAACAAAATGTATGGTCTAATGTGTTTATTTAGAATGAAATATCCATGTCAGATAAGTATCATGTCAAGGACTATTTACATGTAACATATAAGTTTTAGCATAGAAACAATAAGCACTCATAGTTTGATTACAAAAGTTAACGAAAAGTTCATAAGTGCATTTGGTTGCTATGGTAACTATTGATAATGCCATTTTCACTCATTTTCTAAATGTTTCTCAAAAAATAATGTTTTTCATAAAGTTGTGTTTTAAGTTATTGACATTTTTATGATACCAAGCAATTGCAGAAATAAAATCTGAACTAGTCAGTCAAATATTCAAAAACAACAATGGATATGGAACATTTCGTAACAGAGAGCTTTAACACAATTTGAACGAAATGTTCGCTAAATCTGTTCTTATTTTGAATGAAGTACACAAGTCAAAATATTAAAATATAAAACTATCTTAACTAGTATCACATACACTACAAAAGGAAAATAACAAGTATACATTGCTAATGTCCATAATGATAAAGATACTTACAACAAAGGTCAAACAAAATTCAGTTGCTATGGTTACTTATGAAAATGCTATTACCAATCATTTTTGAAAGTCCGCATAATTTTTTTTTATTTATAAGTTATTGACATCTTTATGATACTAAGTATTTACAGAAATTAACTCTAAAGTTTCACGTTAAATTTCACAAAAGTTATAAAACATATGAAACATTATGAAACACAGGGATAAAAAAACAATGTGAACAAAACTGTTCTTATTTTAAATATTATATATATGTCAAGATACCTGTTTAAATATATCACTTATCTTTACTAGTGTTACATAAACTTCAACATTAAAATAGCAAGTACACATTGCTAATGTATATAATGACATAGAAAGTGGCCACAAAGGTCAAAGCAAAAATCGGTTGCTATGGTTACTAATGAAAATGCTATTTCCAATCATTTTCAAAGTCTGCCACAAATAATGTGTTCTCAATATACAATGCGTTTTAAGTTATTGGCATGTAAATGATACCAAGTATCTTAGGTATAACAACTAAAGTTTCTAGTCATTTTTGTACAAAGAAATCAAAAGATATGGATCATTCTGTTACACATTGGTAAGCCAGTTTGAAAACAATGTCCACTAAAAATGTTCTTATTTTAAATGCAGTGTCCATGCCGAAATACTAACTTAACTGTCTGTTATAGCTAACACATAAACTAATTCATAGACACAAAGAGTACACATTGCTCATTATATGTACAAAATGACATAAAAGAACTACATAAAACAACAGCCTGTTGCTATGGTTACATGTGATAATGCCATTTTTTACTCATTTCTTTCATATTTGCCACAAACATTTGATCTACAATCAACATTTCACCAACAAATGAGTAACCTTCGACTTTACACAGAGTTGGTTTAGGGCATACTGCAGATCTTGATGACTCAGATCTAAAGAATGGACCAAAAGAATCTTGAAGGTACGATTGACGTGCAGCATCTAGGCACGTTGCGTGCTTTATTTCAGGCAAAACACCACATTCTGGACTCATCCTCAAAAGAATAACTTCAATTTCTGAGGAATCTACAAACTCTTTGCATACTAAACTCCTCAGTCCTGGTTTATGTTTTGATACATAGAAATGGTGGTATTTGGTAATATTCTTTAGAGTTTTGAAATATGTATCTAAGAATGATTTCCAACTGTGAACTGTGATTGGCTGTTGAGGGTCATAAACCAAGTGTGGGATGTTGTGGCCGGACTTTGAAGAGGTGAAAACAGTGTGGGCAATTTCTTGAAGATTCTCAGCATTACAACATGGCCACTGGACCTTCCAATTGCCGAAGTGACAGTCAGGAGCAAATTTGGTGTGCCCAGCCAACATAGTGTTTAGTGTTACACTCTCATGCAATCCTGAAAATTGTTGGAAGATCTGTTTAGTGTAAATAAAACTTATCTATATTCACAAAAAATATAACTAAGCAAATGATTTTAACTAGGGTATAATAAAGTTTTCAAGACATATAAATCTTACAATAATGGAGTGTTAACATATGTTTATTTAGTTAACATATTCCTCATATCAAATTACTGCCAACTACACTTGAACTTCATCCAGTTCTGCATCCTTTAAAATTAAAGCACCAATCGCAGATATCAATGATGTGATTGATTTCAAAAGACAGTGCATTTGTCCTAAAAAATCAGACAAACAATTATTAACAGATAAGAAAACTTACCTGTCATTACACGTCACATGGCATACCAAAGCACAGCATTGTTCTTGTTTTGGCCGACAGCATTATCGAAATAAACCTGGAAAATTTAATACATTTTTTTTTCTTTTTTAAGCTATATGCAGTACATGAAGAAAGCAATGTTATATTGATGGACACATTTCATAAGCCATGGTTGAATCCAAATATCCAATCGTTATCAATCATCAAATGTGAAATGGAAAAAAAATCTGAGTAAGAATGTGTTTCATGGTGTAATATATGTTAAGTTTCATCGTCTTTTATATTCACAATTGATTCTCATAATCTCTTCTCAGCAATAAGGATTAAGTTTGCATAAGCTGTTAGAACCTTTAATCCATTAAAATTCTATAGATAATTTAAATGGGTGAAGCACTAAATACCTCAGCATGTTTTTCACCGACACCATAGTGCTGAAAGTAGTGGTGGGCCAGGCTCACGACACTGTCACTTCCTTTCCCCGGCAATTCGGCCTCGTCCACCAGATAAAATGTCTACTTTCCTGTACAAATAAATGTTAACTTTTGTTAAAGGGACTATACACCAGATTGGCACCAAAAACAGTTTTTTTCTGTAACAAATCTCAGGACAATTATTTAATAAAATGTTTTACTCTTTGATATCATAATTGTAAAAAAAATACCAAAATGTAAATGTTCGATCCGGATTCACCAAAATTGCAGTCCAATGTTGTATCTACTGTGCTACGAAGGCTTACTCTAAACCTTTGGAATATCTAAGCTATATACCTAACTTGGTAATATCAGGTGATTACATCGACAAGCCAATCACGCATACAAATGAATTCTACTAGGTATACATACCTAGTAATCTTTTTTAATGGTACAATACGAAAAAACTGCAAATATATAATTGTATTTTTACTATGTGGTACTTCAGTTACATGTAGTTAGTTTCAATGCATTGTACTCATTGATACCAAGTTTATGTCAGTTTTCGACAATTTTCTTCTTTTTTTCCCGCTATTTCATCATATGGTGTATAGCCCCTTTAATTGATTTCACAAATAATAATAAAATTGTACTGAAATAGTCTGCAAGAAGATAATGTAGACAACCCAAAATGACACTAACAGATAGCTGTATTACTTTTACAGATCTTTATTTCTAATTAAAATTCATTTTTAAAATCCAAGCTAAGATCAAGAGTGTTTTTAAACTTGTTTACGTTGAATCTTTTAAAAGGATTTCTAAGTATGGCCAAGGTAAAAGTTTTTGAACAGGAATACAAAGCTGACAACATAAAAAATCTAACCTAAAAAATTAATTCTGACTTGGAAAGACAATTTTTACAGGTACATATCATTATTGTATAAGATCTGTCTTATTCTGTTACTCCATGTTTAATACAGAGTGACATCTTACCATAAAACATAGCTGAACCTAAGGCACACATGCAAAACACATGACACATCTGTGGGGTGGCGAAATATATCGGCCCAACTTGTTGGCATGATGTGGATAGTGGACTTGCTGGGCAAAATCCCATGAGTAGTGGTAGTGCACATCTTGGCTACATGGTTCAGCAACTTCAAAGACAATAATGATAGCAAATAAAAAATCAAATAGTATTTTACTTTATGAAAACGGGTGATCCGAACCGTTATTCAGTAACATTCAAATGATAGTAGTATGCACACTGCAGTTTGTTTACATTTTGAATCTCCTTGACATCTTCAGTTCTCAGAGTACCATCATAATTATTTTACAAAGTAATAAATCATCGTTGAAATAAGTCTCAGAAACATCAAGTCCCCTATCAGACTCTTGTTCATTTCACAATCAAAATCATCATTATTTATCAAACATAAAATTGACATTTCATTTGAATCTTTTATATTTTGACTTTGAGAAGACTGCACAAATTCATTTATAATAAAGATTGTCAAGTTAAAGTTGTTCATTTGCAAAATCTGGATCATCATTTTGAATATATTCTTTTTCATAAGGTACCGTCGAAGCCTGTGACAACGTTTAACATTTAACCTTGGCTGTCATTATCGGTTGCTAACAACAAAACAATTCGCAGAATTCACTTCCGGGTTTTGACAATTACTTTGATTGCCATGTGAAAGTACTGTCAAATTACTTATCAAGCTTGTAGATTGTGTTATACTGATTAAAAACAATCATTAATGATTAAATAACATTTTATTTGTACTTACCACTCGCAATTCCACAATTTAAACCAAGAAACGTTGAAGTTTAACACCGGATGTTCCTCGTGAAACTAGGAAACGGTGTCTCGGTTACTGCGTTGTTTGTCAGAATGTTAACAAATATCGGTTATAAACAACCATTTCATGATCAAGCATATTCTGATCAATGTTCTTTCGTTTCAAAAAAATAAAATAATACTGTTTTTATTTCAAAAACGCCTCACATCATCGACCAGAAATGTTTGCACCTTACCGTCATACAAACGTAGTTACCAAAGTCCAAAAGCCGAACAGCTGACCAACTCTTTCGGTAAATTAAACACACGTTAAAAGGTTATGATCAACTAAACGTCAATAAATAGTGTTGCAGAGGGTTTATTGCAGAAATTGACGTATTTTTTTATGTTGACAACAAATAACTAAGTTTTTAGCTCGAAAATACCATGAAAAATCAAGTGGAAAAGAGTGCGCGATTTGATTCTCGCTTTTTCTCGTTATTCACGTTAGCGCCACAATGATCAAAATCGCGTTCCCATCCACATTTGTAAACGTTACAGAACACTGATGCTGGATTTAAACCTACATGAGGCGATAAAAGCGAATCCCTTGATAATGCCTTCTTAAACCAGAAACCATTCCCGGGCTTTGACTTTAAATAAAATAAATAGAAAGCAAATCCTTACATTCTACACGATTAAGACTAACTACTAATTCATTACCCCATAACGTTTAAAGTACTGCGATTGGCATATTATCTTAAGAATTATTATTTGATACGCTCTGCATTGCTGATAAAATAGTTATTAGGACCATGCTGAACTGTCATGAAACGTAATTAAGGGTGTCATATCGGATGGTTTCTGTCTTCAGAGACTACGGTCTCTAATATAATGTTGTGAGAAATGTTACTGCTGTAGCGAATTTGTCATTTAAATGACAAAAATGGCGTTTAATACCAATGTAGTGGAAGATTCTTTTGAATTATTAAACCGCAACCTCAATGGACACTCATTCACAAGTTTGCGAACTTTGAAGATTATCGAAAGCGTGTGAGTAAAGAAGGAAACGGGAAAAACCGAAAGTGGTCGTCTGAAATATGTCGTCTCCAGTTTGTAATTGTAAAAGATTTAATAAAATTTGTTTAATCATTATTTCTGTCTTGGTTGTCCTGCTTCATATTTCACAACAGGTCACATTGATTGAAATGAAAATCATGTGTTTTTATGTTGTTTAAATTGTTCATGTATTCATTTGCAGTAATATAATATGCACTATACTACCGTAGTAGGAAAAAGGACAAAAAATGTTCCACAGTCCGTAACGATGTCATGAACCTCCAAATGAAGTCAATAATAAAATAGCTATATCAGCATTCCGCCAATGTTTAAATACATGCATCGCTATTGCTCCCAATCTTAATTTATCGACTTATCGATACTATTGCAGATCCCTACAGTCGGTTGGCGTTGATACATGCACCGTTAGACAGGATCATGGAACTAGGCCTGTCCCTTTAGTTTCCATATCATAGTTTAAGCAACCGTCTTGCAACTATTCCGCAGAACGAACTACAAATGCCTTTCTAAATAATACTAATATCTATCAGCTTTAATCGAATAACTTTCGACGGATGGCGAAACAATCAAAATGCGCACTCAAATAACTACTGGTTTACATGAAGACGCCATTTTTAAACAATAAGATTAATATTAATAAACAAATTTTCTTACAAATTTATGTTCATTTGTACATTGGTGGAGAAAATTTGGCCGATCATACACACATTTACTTGTGTGTGCATTGTATGTATATGTAACCATTCCAATGATCAATGCTTGTAAGTACTCCCGAAATCTTGCAATTTCTGTTGATGTCTTTCTCTTTTTATAGCTATTTTCTCATTTCCTATAGACATATCTATGTTATATAAAGTCAGTTCCAAAGTCAGCAAGTTTGCCCTGGTTTTGCTTAGCAGCAAAGTTCTTTTTTAAATAATAAAAATTGTATATTTGTTTGTATTAATCATTTAAGGTTACACGTTTAAATCTCAAAATGCGGCAATAATTAATCGCCGAGTATTTCTTCAGCTGATTTTGCGAGGTCACTGACCATTCAATCGGCGTCATCATTTCGACGCAAAAACTGTTAAAAATAATCAAAAACAACTTTGTAAACATCTTGCAATATGAAGTATTGTAGTCACTACTGTAACTATGTGTTAATAACATCTGAGTTTGAATGATACAAACAAACGAATGCTGGCATTCACTTCTCGGCGCATTTGTAATGTTGATTTTTAATCTTATATGGAGAAAGTCAAAAGATGAGACGATAAATGAAGCAGCTACGACTGTGACAAGCAGTTTATTGAGGGTAACATAACATATGTCCTATGACCATTTATATATTCTTTAATGTGACTTTAATAAACATTTATTTTCTCTATAGCATTTCAATTTTTATCAAATTTGGTTAAAAATAAACTCCCTTTAACTAGTCAAGTGAATTCCCACATTGCCAAGATCACTTGCATACCATCTTGTTTGAATACAAGCTTGTTTGTATGTTTGTATTAAGTTCTAGAATATAATTTGATAATACATCTTTTCTATTAGTCCATAATTTTAGCGGAAATGTCCGGATTGCGCAGTGCAGAGAGTGTGCTACATCGGATGAGGTTGAGTTTACCTTGATGAAAAATGGATGAAATATTTGACCTGAGTTACCTGACATCCAAAATCTTCATGAATCTTGAACAGCAGTGAAATTAACATGACAATATAAGAATAAGATAATACTGTAGAATTGAAATTAACAAATACATGGCTTTCCGTAGAACATCTGAAACAAAACAGAACTAATAGGACTAAGAAGAGTATTTACAACGGGCAACTGTTTTATCAAGCTACTTACATGCTGGTAAGGTCTTCCAGTTAAATTTTGCAAGGAAGCAAAGGCAACGTACAATGTCACCCAAGACAACATACCTATCCAATGTTAGCTTGCCCCAACACAATCAACATGAAATAACAGGCTGAATTTCGCGATGTTTCCTGTCACTAACGCCCTCCTTTGGTTCTAACTAAATGTAAGGTTGCACAACTATCTTCCTGATAAAGCAAACGCACTTATCTGTTCAATATAAACTTGCATCCGTTACTAGCTTTTCAAACAAAATAACTAGCACGTACTCTCTCCGAAAAATAACACTGATTTTTTTTTTATTTTGCTAGCAACAATTTATTTTATATTTAGATATCTAACGGATTGTTTCAAATGTTAGCTATGACAAATAATATCTTTACAAAGCTACAGCGAGTTTTCAATGTCGGAAAATAGCTCATTGAGCTAATGTTTCATGTTAACACAAACACGACTTTAAATAAAGATTCTTGTATCTTGTATCTTGTATATTATGTATAACCAATACTCTTCCGATTAAGTAGCTGAATACGCTTGATGTCAAACAGCACCTTTAACTAAATATGATATAACTAATTGAAACGTCAGCGTTAACTAGCATTATAACATGTCCGATTAAACCATTATCAGAACTTTCCATTGTAAGCGAGCACATCGACTCTAAATTGTCCAAAATAGTTAAATAAGCAAATGCTCATTTACAGCAGAGTTAACACAATATTTCCGAGTATTTAGAAAATACATCACTTTGATTTCACTTCAAATAACTGATTTGAAGACAAAACATTCCTTTGATTTCAACTGAAATAATAACTGCTTTACAGACAATCTGTTGATTCGCACACCGCGGAACAAATCCTAAACTACTGTCCTTACCTTCGGTTTTATATACGAATACAAGTCGTCACATTCTAAGCTAAAGCCATAGAGTTATACGATATCCAATAGCTGATATAGGGAGGACGCACTACTCGAGCGCCCTTCACGCCTTACAGTATGCCGCGCTAACATGTTACTTAGAAATTAAAGAAAGAAGTGCATTCAAAATACTTCAGATAGAACATTTATGGTTATTTTTAAAAATGTTTTCTGCAGAAAAGTCATCCGTATATTCAAGTCACGCTTACGACTGATATGTTTTACATTCAACATGTGAATACGTTAATGCGAATCCATGCTAAATAGCCCAATATATCCACTTATCACTTTTCTCATTACCATTTCGTGCCCAACTGCTCTCTTTTTTAAAGACTCTCGGATTGTTCACATCGATGGAAAGTTACAGACAATCATTACACACCAGCAATGACCTGGAGGAGCATCTGCGACACGTTGAATGTTGATTTTCTAGTAACTGTTGTTACGTAGGTGCTGTCGTTGGGGTTCGTATCATAATGCACTTATGCAAGGCGGTAATAGCCGCGGAGAAAAAGATCCTGTTTGTCACAGTCAGTACTGCCAGTCCGCGGAGAAACAAGTCAAGCTGTAAAATTGCAACTTCAGTGACAATGTCAATAGTACAATTTGGTACAAAAACGAATTGCCGGTCGTTTTAGGACAGTTCAAATGATTGTTTCGATTCAATATTGTCTGTTTTATTGAAGAGTAATTCGCGTTATAGAATATAATAGCACCAGGCCGCTCGTAAGGAGAGATACCGCCAGAAAAGTGTGTAGAGGTTGCCGTGGCCACAACATGTTTAATATGTGTTGTTAAATCATTTTCATCGCAAAAGGATATAACTAAAATGCACGAGAGTTTTTTTTTAAAATGGCCGCTATATAGTTATATTGACAAATGGAACATTTGTATATCAGAAAATTAGTTTCAATAAAATCATGTGGATCGTTATATTTGCCCAGATGAGATACAGTATGCTACTCTATTTTTAGATTGAGACTGCTACTTAAGGTAAACGTATTGTTTAACCCAGAGTAATGCCAATTATAAATAGTTGTTGAACTTTGAACTTTGTCCAATACACGCGATCGAAATAATAGGATAATATATCAGAGATTAATATCTCTGTTGTATTAGAATATTGACTTTAGTCCTTTTTGATTCCACCAACAATTAACGGTGCTTAACTTTCAAGTCACTGCATTTCCTAAAGAGGATCATTATATACATTTTTAATTGCTTAAATCAATTTGATTTTAACTGAATGTTCTGAATGGTGGTCCCTAGAAATGCCATTTCATTCCAATCTGAAGAATGCCTATTTACATAAGAAAACTAATTAATAGTCGGTTTCCTTGTCCCGTAATTAATGCTATTCTTGTGATACGATTTAACTATAACGTTTACATGCATATTGGCTTGAAACAAAAAAAACTGATCAAATCTTCGTTCGTGAAATCCAATACAATCTGATAAACGACAAGATGAATCTGTAAGAGAATTTACATCTTCTCTAACAAAAGATTGTAATCTAATACCTCATACACTTTTTGTTGAATATTTTGGTTTGGGCTTTTTCAACCCATTTATATAAAGCGAAATCTAAACAGGAATATTATAAGTGACATGACAACAAGTTCAAACAGAGAAACGAACAACTAAGTATGATATTGCCTAGTGGCTAAGAGTTCAAGGCTTTTGCAATTCTGAAAGTCTGTGTTGCACGTTTCTCACCCAGTTAGGTCATTGTCCTCTTCATCTTACTATCAAAACCAGGTTTGAAATTCGATTTCCTCGGAGTACAGTTGAAACTCTTTATTTCGAACTCTCTTATGTCGATTTTCTGGTTATGTTGAACCTCAATTCGAATATTTTGATTATATTGGAACTGTTTTGTATTTCGTTTAAATCGAATGTTCATTATCTTGAGGTATTTTCCGCAGTTCCAACGACTTTGACATAGCTAGTTTGATAACTGAAAATAATGCCTAAATTTCGAGTTTGAATATATGTTATCTTTTATATCGTCAATATTGTTGAACATTCTCTGTCCCCTCTTTAAATGTCATTTGTTTTTCAGTGTCATGTTGTATTTCGCTATTATTTTAGCATTCTCTGCTCCTTCTGTATGTCAGCATTATGTTTTACATCGTCAGCGACGTTGAACATTCTCTGCTCCTTCTGTAACTGTTATGTTTGTGTTTTCTCTGTTCCTTCTGTTACTGTTATATGTATGCCAGCGTAATGTTTTATATCGCTAGTGTCGGCGAGTATTCTCTGTCCCTGTAACTGTCATATGTATGCCAGTGATATATAATATATCGCTGGTGTCAGTGAGTACTCTCTGTCCCTGTTACTGTCATATGCACGTTAGTGATATGCAATATATCGCTGGTGTCGGTGAGCATTCTCTCTGCTCCTCCCGTAACTTTCATGTGTGTTTCAATGTCATGTATAATATCACTAGTGTCGTTGTACATTCTCTGTTCCTTCTGTTGCTGCCATGTGTAAGCCAGCGTCATGTTTTATATTGCCAGTGTCGTTGTGTATTCCCTGATCCTTCTGTCATTGTCATTTGTATACCAGCACCATGTTTGCTATCGTTAGGGTCGTTCAGCATTATCTATACTTCTGTAAATGTCATGTGTGTGATCGGCATGTTTTATTTCTCCAGTGTCGTTCAGCATTCGCTGCTCTTTCTGTTACTGTTAATTGTATGTCAGCATCATATTTTATACCGCCAGCATCGTTGAGCATTCTCTGCTCCTTATGTAACTGTCATATGTATTCCAGCGTCATGTTGTATATCACCAGTGCCGTTGAGCATTCTCTGCTACTTTGGTAAATGTCGTGCGTATACCAGTGCCATGTTTTATATCGCCAGCGTCGTTGAGCATTCGCTGCTCCTTATGCATCTGTAATATTTGTGTCAGCGTCTTGTTTAACATCGCTAGTGTCGTTGAGCATTCTCTGATCCTTCTGTAATTGTTATGTGTATGCCATCATCATATCTATCGCTTTCTATCGCTAGTGTCGTTCAGCATTCTGAATTACTACTGTAAATATCATGAGTGTGAGCAGATTCTTTTTATACAGCCAGGGTTCGTTGAACATTCTCTGCTCCTCCTGTAATTGTCGTACATGTGTAAGCTTCATTTTTATACCGCCAGTGTGGTTGAGCTTTCTCTGCTCCTCCTGTAATTGTCGTACATGTGTAAGCTTCATTTTTATACCGCCAGTGTGGTTGAGCTTTCTCTGCTCCTCCTGTCATTGTCGTATTTGTGTCAGCGTCATTTTTTATATATCCTGCGTCGCTGAGCATTCTCTGCTCCGTCTGTAACTGTCATGTTTATGCCAGCGTCATGTTTTATATCGCTAGTGTCGTTGAGCATTCCCTGTTCTTTCTGTTACTGCCATGTGTGAACGACAACATCATGTTTTACATCGCCAGTGCCGCTGTGCATTCTCTGCTCCTTCTGTATCTGTTATGTGTGTCAGCGTCATGCTGTTTATCGCCATTGTCTCTAAGCATTTTCTGCTTCTTCTATAACTCTCATGATTGTGTCTGCTTCATCTTATACAGCACCAGGATGGTTGGACATTCTCTCTTACTTTTGTATCGATCATATATGTATTCGGTAGGTAGTTTTCTAATGATACCGCCCAGTTTGGGTGTAATTTAACCTTTACTTAAATTCCTCTTTTGTTTAACTTGTGCTTGTGATGTCATATTTTATCTTAACATTGATGCAATATCTTAATTTGGTCAAATGTGGCTTACAATATCGGTGGATTGAAAATGTTATTCGTTGATTAAACAGAATTGCAAACACTTTTACAACAAAATCGGTTGGTAATTTTCGGTCTGCCCAGTTTTCAACAACTGAGATAAAAAAACTGAGAAAACTGATTGATAATACATCGATTCTCATATCATGTTTTTAGTTGAATATTGTTAACTCACAATATGAATGAATTAGTTGAAGAAGTGTTCTGTATAAAACATAATGTCTCCTTTGAGAATACATATTCATAATTTATCATACGGCCTTAAAAAATTATCAGTAATTATATCATGCTTAAAAGAAAGATGCTGTAATCTGACAGTTCCCGCGGCACTAATGGATGGTTTTGTTGGATTGTGCTTTAAAATTAAATTTTGACCAACACTTTCATTCTTGAATTGTTCTGTGATTGATAAAAAAGTGCAAACAATGTCGGAATACTAAACGCGGAAGCCAAACCTCCAGGATGAGAGTGGTCATGAGATCGGCCTCTCACCCCAAATATTGTAGGCTCGAGCCCCACCAGGGTTACTACTCAGAGCCTCTTAAAATTGACATCAATACATTTGTTATAATTGAAACGGTTTCGTTAACCCATCAGCTTTCGTCACAATTTAGCTTAATGAAAACGTTTAAAATAATTCGTCTAAATGATCTCAGTCAAGAAATGAGATTGATGTACAAAGCAGGAATTAAAGTCCTTATTCAGATGTACCGTTGCGTAATTAATCATTAGGGTAGCATGTTTATATCTTGAACGTGTTTTAAATTATTACCGGGGTAAATCATTGTTCACACGAACAAGACCGATGCCGTCACTTACTGTCGTACTTATGTTTTAACAAAAAAATATATCCACTTTTGTTGCGTCGAAAAATGACAGGATTAAACAAACTACACTGTTAGCAGAGCAATGAATTTAGACGCGTTGTCTATGACGATACATAATATATCGTTACGCATTGCTTCCGACGAAACAAAGTATAGCGTTGCGCATTAGCTGCGACGAAATGCAATATAACACTATGCATTGCTTCAGACACTCAATCATATAGCGGTACGCATTGCCTTAGATGATAAACAATAAAGTGTTTACGCATTGCTAATGAAGATACACAATATATCATTACGCACTGTTGCCATATGTTTTGTTTCAGACGATACACAAAGTTTCGCTTTTACATTACTTCGGCGATATACAGTGCAACGTTAATGCATTGCCTATGACGATACAATATATAACTAACCGATTGCATGATACGATACACAGTCGCGTTTACGCATTGGTCAAAAACACACACAATGAAATATGATGACCACAATAAGTACTTATTTGTATTAAAGTCATTCTTGATTTTCCTTAATTACTTTTTTGGACTATTCCGAATCGAGTATGCAAAATACTGGTTATATTTATCAGACTGTTATCATAATCGACAGTTTGCTGAAGCAATTTTGGCAACTCGACTCATTAGACATTGAAACCGTAAGCTTCCATTTGAAAACCAATTATAAACTATTAAATAGTTTGCCAGCTGCTTATAATTTCTAAAGCAAGTTTAAAGACTTCAAAAAGGATTATACTCATGTACAAAATTCCGCCTGCTAATGTAGTATACCCTATGACGATGTCATAGGGAATAAACTTTATTGTTATTTGCAGCATTTGCAAAATAGCTTTCTATGAAACAGAAACATCTTTGGCCAGTTACCCCGCTGTATCCAATATAGATTCATACTGCAAAATGTAACGATAATATTATAATGGGAATAAAACTAATTAAACCTTTAAAAATAGGTCAACGCCAACGCATTTTTATGAAAAAAAATGTTTATTTTGTAACACTCTTGAAAACAAATGTCACTCCTTTGGAATGTCAATTGTATGCCGATCTACGAACAATATATATATCAAACCATATTATTTTAAATGACCGAATAAGTTTATTGAGTTTATGACCTCTGAAAAACTGTTGGTTATATAAATTTGGCTATGTATGTATACAAAGCGTTTGAATACGAAAAACATTTCATATGTATTTTCAGTAGAACACAAATTCTCTTTTCGCTGTTAAAACATCCTTTGTTGCGACTTATGCATTTTTTCGTATAAAAACGTACGTATACTCATATTAATATTGCCTTATGTAGTACGCAATATACTATAAACTAACGTGAACTATAAATTTTAACTATAGCCATGGCTAGCTTGTTTCTGTAGCGTTTTGCATAAATATTAGGACGGTTGAGCAACCGGCCAATATTTTCTAAATGTACGACGTATATATACGCGAAACAAACAATTCATGTTTCATTTTGTAACTGAAAGCACGAATATTATACTATAAGTAATTACTTTTAATCGGAAGCAAAAGTGGTACAATACATTTATTGTTTAAGTTCTTAACACAGGCGAAGATGGCTAGAGTAAAAAGCAAAGCACGCAAAAATTGGAATGTAAACAACTCTGGAAAACTTCACAGAAAACAAGTAATTGACGAACACTCATATCACGAAAGACTCACTGCAAGTATTGACAACATTATCATTCAAAATTGTTTTCCTTTTATATTGAAAACAAATGAAATGTTAGAAATATCGAACATTTATTTTACATGGTCTTCGACTTAAGTAAACCGCCATACAGGACGGCATGTATCTTCTAAAACACCATTTATAGTACGTTGTTGTCTAGATAGTTGATGTTAAAACGTGTCAAACTCCTAGGGTAACAAAACTTCTAGATAAAAATGACTGTGTGAAAACTGAAGTGCGTATCAGTCACTGAAAGTCCGGAATTGTTCAGCCTTTCATGAATGATATACCATGAGGGCCCAAATTCTGCCTACCGCCTATCCTATTCAGTAAGTGCCCAAAATTACTCAGTCTTCAATATCAAAGAATGCCCTAAAGATGTTACCTATCAATTGCAGTAAGTGACCCAAAGTGTACAGCCTTTCAACGTCAGAGTGGGTCTGAAATTAAATTACCGATCCCATTCAGCAAGTGCCCAAAATTACTCAGCCGTTCAATATTAAAGATATTACCTAACAGATTCGGTAAGTGGCCCAAATTTTGCAGCCTTTCAAAGTCGGTGTGTTTTGATTGTGTACCGCCTTCCACAGTCAGTGACTGACCGAGAGTGGGAAACGTTTTATCGTCGGCTTGTACACATAGGTATTCTGCCAAGTCAGTAAAGCAGACCGTTTTGTTCCATGAAATGTTTTATTAATTTGTTAAGAAACTAATGCATATGGTAAAATGTAGAATACTGTTTAAAAAGCTATAACGTTCTACTCTATATTCTATACATTTCAATATTGTTCTGATCCAATATTTAGAAGGAAGCGACCTATAACTTGAGATTGTGCATATCTTTTTAACGCTCTGCCAATATGTTAACTGTCGATACACTATTAAGTCCCAACTCTTTCGTCAACTCCGCTGCGATATTTACGGGTAATTCAACACGAATTAACTTTTTGCTCTAAAATAAACGAGGTCAACAGATCAAAACACTGAGTATTGTGTATTTCCAAATGACTCAATTTGTGATGTTATCGCTAAAATAACGTAGAGATTGTAATTGTGATACCCGAGTAAATATTGTTTAAATCAATTTGTGATGTAGTGCGAGTAACAAAAAGTAAAGTTGTTTACACGCCCTGTTTTTGAATATGACGAATTAAATAACCCAATGCAAAAATCCCTGTCGTAAACTACGAACACAAAGAACATGCAAATTAATTTTTGTTTCTCAGGTCCATTTTTAAAGAAGCGCAAATTTATATGCTCATACAGTTTGAAAAAATGTTATATCAACTTTTTACATAATTCATTTCAAATTTGTACGATTGATCTTTGAAATAATTGAAATAACTAAGCAAATAGGTCAGGTTTATTACCTTTTTACCATTAAACAGATACTAAATTAATGCATGGTTTTAAAGTTACGATAACAGATATATTTAACAACGCTCGATTATATAATTATATACAGAAATCAATTAACACTACAAGGACAATCGAAGCAGCCTTAAATTTAACACAGATCCTGGATTACTAAAATTGGAGTTCACGTTCAATCACCGATCCTGGTTTATGCATGTATTGACTACGTTCAATATGTAAACCATGTGATGATGCGCTCCATTTAGTCACAGCATTTTTAAAAGTGTTTTTTTTACTTTGATAAGGTATTTTTCTATGTTTTATGTTTGTTTAGATTGTGAATTCATTTTTTACAATGGATAAGGCACAATGGTGTACACAATCGCCAATTTATTAATTTTATTCTATGTGGTACCTCTTCAAATGAGCAATATCGTGGAATGTTTACGCTCTATACCAAAAGACCAATCTGGGGTCACAGAGATCAATACCAAATAAGTACATAATACACCAATGACGAACATTCCATAAATAGTTCGAGTTAGGATAGCAAATATAATTACCAGCTAATCAAAACATTTAAATGTTAATGGTGTGTGTCATTTCAATAATGTACATTTGTTTTGACTTAGTGCGTGTGACCAAAATATAGAATTCAAAATGCGCACTGAATGGTCTTACTTGTAAACACGTACATTGTGAGTTGTTGGTGATATCATCATATAACCTTTGGTATTACATGTAAAAAAATTTAATTGAAATACCAAATATAATAAAATGTGGTGCGACTTTGTTATAGCTCGAAGTCTTGACGTGATGCGAAGTCATAAATAAATAGTATAAACAGTATGCGCACTAAAGCCTAGATTGGTGATTATTTTCGGTGCTTTTACCAAATTTAGAAAACTTGTCATTAATGATTATTTAACAACGAGCACGAATGCATCATGCAGTCAAATGTAAAGTTAAAGAAACATGATTACTTTTCAACAAGTGATTTATTCGCTCGGGTCTTTTCGTTTATGAGTGCAAAGATTCCTTCAATCAAATAAACATTTATTATGCATAGGTTGGAGAGTAAAAGTAAAGAATTAGGGCAATATTGAGTTGAGCAGCTTTAAACCTAAACACTCATTTGAATCAAATTCAACTCGCAAACGATGAAGAATGATTATAATAAAGAAGTGTTTTAAATATAAACATTAACTCATGACAAAGTCCGTCAAATTGGAATTCCACAGATTAGATGTTCAATAGTCCATAACATCTGGGCACGCTTTAGTATATGTGTTCACAATGAGAAGTGGCATTGTATCTGATATGAAGCGATAAGTGTATCTTACTCCATAAAAGTAAAGAACAAGATGTATTGTTTTAAACCGCCTAGTTCTAAATGAGTAACATTGGGAAATTAGAGACGGATTTAAAGCAATAATACTTAGTTTTACTGTACTTCCTATTGCATCATATTTACAGATAACCAACGGCAACTTCATCATAAACATATAAAAAACCAAAGAATGATTCACTGTTTGTACTTTATGAAACTTTACAAATTATATCTAAATATAGATAATTTGGACTAACGCACACATTAGAAACGCCGAGTTAAAGTCTTTTTTTCCATGGTAAACTTTTGACAATCTTGTTTTTGATGTATTTTTTTTTATCTTTGTAGATTTAATAAAATAAGATTGACTGCCACTGTAACTATTTTTTAAGCTATTTATAGGATTCAAAAGCATATTATTATGTTCGATAGCACGGTTTTGTAACATTGTCATATTATTTCATCTTATTTATTTCTTTCATTATCATACCAATTTTTACAAATTTTATTTAACAAAGGATAAAAATAATGCTCCGATTATTACAAAATCAGTGCCAAAAGGTAACTGGAAAGCATATGCTCCGTGAACATTCAGAATCCAAGCTTCATTGAATAACATCAAACCAAAAATTAAGACGTGAAAATCAAATGCAAATGTCCTACTTGACCACCAACAAAACATGAGCCTTGGCCAGGAGTCTTACCAGGGTCGTCATGGTGAGAAGCGAGTGCGATAACATCTGCGCTAACCGGCATATTCTGTTTATTTGTTGCCTAAGCTTTATGTCGTAAATCAAACCATGTGGCTTTCGAAATAATTCAAGCCAAAAAAATGACTTAAAATATGAATTCAATTAAACAAGGCTAGTTTAACAAACCAGGTGAACTATGTCACTTTTAGTGGCAGGACGAATCCAAAACGGAATTTGATGAAACCAGTTTCACGGGATAAATGCAATATTACCGTCTTAAGACGTGTTCTGCATCAATCATAATGCCACCTTTTAGAATATGTTTTGATTATTCATCATACAAACCTTATAAACAACAGCAGATTTTAAGTCCATCTTTAAAGAAAGATGCTATAATCTGACAGTTCCCGCGGACTTTATTGATGGTGTCATTTGACTATTCTTTAAAATTTAATTTGTACAAACGCTTTGATTAAGGAATTGTTTTTGTGATTCAAAAGACACAAAGAACACTACAAGATGATGCCAGCGTTTGTGTCTGCGAGTGGTCACGGCGTCAGCCTCTCATCCAAAATATATAGGTTTGAACCCAACCAGAGTGATTCTGCAAGTCGTCAGCGTTATTCACAATCGATCTAAAAGAATAAGTTTACACTAGAGTTTATCGATAGTTCTTAGTTAAGGAAGGGGAATAACTCAACTAATATGAAAGTCAGAGTTTATGGCCATTAATAAACATGCACAAAATTAAAGTTAGGGGAGCTAAGTGAGTTTGAAACAGTGATCGTCAATTATTATCAGTATACGATAACTGTTAGAGTGGGTTTTGATCACATGATCGCCATTGCTAAAATCCTGCACGGAGGAAATAAATAAACACCTTCCCCTCAATCCCTTGCACATCGTGGTTTCTTGATTTTACTAACAATATTTAAACTAATGTAATCGTTATTCAATTTTAAAATTGATTATTAATTTCTGCTACATTGCTTATGTTCATTTGCGGCCCTTTTTCAACCCCCTTAGGCAAACAAATTGTGTTTAATTGATATTATCATATGTTTTGATATAATATCAATTTATAAAATAAATGACATTTACACTCAATAGTGTTACGTTTCGCACAATAAACTCTGGAACCCTGGTATTTACATGAATTATGAAACTAGGACTTGAGGGGTTAAGATAACAGGCTCATAATCATAAAGGAAACATGTGTGTTCCTCAAACGATGCTTAAATTAAAACCGAGGTAAAACATAGTTCGTACCTACGAGGACACCACCGACTATGACACCAATGTTTCCACAATAAATGAATCGATTTTTGGTTTTGTCAGTGAAACTGAGGAGATCAAACTAACAACACCGACAGCAAAGAAGTAAAACTATACACATTGTTTTGTTCTGAGTACTATTTCGATTTTGAGCAACTCGAGGTTTTCCCTTTAATCCATTACATTGGTGTTTATGCCTAAACCTATGGTATAGCTTTTTAAAGTATTATACTCATTCATTAAAAGGCTGTGAGATTGTGTTAATGAACCTTGATTGGATAAAAAAGAGCATAGCAACAAGCATGCGAAAAACACAAGGAATGAGATGGGTTTTTTTGATTTGCTAGGGCATTTTAAATGAGGCAGAGCCATATGGCCAGTTGCTCAAACTGTTTTGTATCCGATATATGTTAACACAACACTAACTAACTGTAAAATTACAATGGTCTAGAAACAAACCCTTTAAATCGTAGATACTCATTAAAGGGCCTGCCCCATTGCAAAAATGTATAGGGAAAGGCCAAAATATGATCGTCTCAAAAGTTCATGTTGCTTGCTGAATATTGAACCAAAAACTACATACAAATGTTTTGTATTAAACAATTGTGGTTTTACTCCTTTACACGACTTAAAACTTGCACAATAAAAGGCCCTAGGGAAAGGCTGATTAACCGACTAAGTTTGAAATGTTCTAAATGTATGCAAAAAATGAACTGATTAGAGTGAGTGAGGTGATTAAATGCTTTGTGTAAGCCAACAAAAGAAAAAATAAACTGCATATGACAGTCTGTACGAAGTAGGCAATGGTAAATGGCAGAGCAAACAAATAATGGTATGCAAACAGGTCTGTAAAACTGTACTGAAAACACCATTTTGACGAACTTTATTATCACGAAATGCTCGTTGCAAACATAAACAACACACTATTCCTAAATAGTTTCTTGTTTGTTGAATAACAAATTAAAGACAAGAAACCGCACAAGTTTATATAGCATGTTACGTAACTGCATGTATAATAGTCCTCTTTATAACTATACACACAGGACGTTTACTTAAAGAAAACACCATTATGTATGGAATTGTCTAGATGTGTTCGTATATTTGCGGTTTAAAATATATCAACTTTCTTGAATTATATCAGATCATTCTGAGGCTTAAAACCTCCTTACAGCATTGAATGTGCGAGAAATGCATGAGTGAGTGCCAGAAAACGTTCAACTTTTCAAGGTCATGTATCGGCTTTCAGAGTCATTGAGTTTCTAGACGAATTCAGCCGTTGAAATTCGATGAATACCCGAAATTGTTTAGCCTTTCGATGTCGATGAGTGTCCGAAAATGCCTACTAAATTCAATGCGTACATGAAGCTGTTCCGCATTCAAGTGTCCAAAGTGTACCGCCTTTCAAATTGAATTAGTGTCCGAAATTGTTTCACCTTTCAAGGTCGATGAATGCCCTTATTAGTTTGGCATTTCTAATGAATGCCAGAGAGAGAATGTACCGCCTATCAAACTCATTGAGTGCCCGTAATAGTTTGGCATTTCTAATGGATGTCAGAGAATGTACCGCCTATCAAACTCATTGAGTGTCCGTAATAGTTTGGCATTTCTAATAAATGTCAGAGAATGTACCGCTTATCAAACTCATTGAGTGCCCGTAATAGTTTGGCATTTCTTATGAATGTCAGAGAATGTACCGTCTATTAAACTCATTGAGTGTCCGTAATAGTTTGGCATTTCCAATGAATGTCCAGAGAATGTACAGCCTATCAAAGGCAGTGAGTGTCCGTAATAGTTTGGCATTTCTAATGAATGTCAGAGAATATACCGCCTTTTAATCTCACTGAGTGTCCAAAATAGTTTGGCATTTCTAATGAATGTCAGAGAATGTACCGCTTATCAAACTCATGAGGTGCCCATAGTTGTTTGGCATTTCTAATGGAGGTCATAGAATATACCGCCTATCAAACTCATTGAGTGCCCATAATAGTTTGGCATTTCTTATGATTGTCATAGAATGTACTGCCTATCAAACTCATTGAGTGCCCGTAATAGTATGGCATTTCTAATGAATGTCAGAAAATGTACCGCTTATCAAACTCATTGAGTGTCCGTAATAGTTCAAACGACGACTGGTATCCGAACATATCCTGCTAACGTCAATAAAGCATGTCGTTTTGCATCAATCATGTATATAATAAACCGGGAATTTAATTGTTAAAAGTATAATATCTCATAATATATAAATGAATTTTTAATGAGCGATAACTTGCTACTCAATTGTTAAATCCTTTCAAATGAACTGATCAAACTTCCTGATATGCAGGAACGATCAACGAAAAACGGCGATCATATCTACGGGTAATTTAGCATTCGCTCTTTGAACAGATAAAACAAAAGAGTTAACCATTCGATAAACTGATTGTATGGATATTTCATGTCAAATTTGATAATGATTGACGTCGAACCATTTCAGCGCGAGTAACAAAAAGGTAATCAATTTAACATTCTCCGTTTCAAAACCTGGGATCCTAATAGTTTAATAGGAAATTCACTGTCGTAATCTACGAAAACAAAAGCCATGTAAGTGCATCGTTAGTTTCTCCGGCACATTTAAAAGAAATGGAGAATCGCAGGATTATGTTATAACCATTTCGTTTATGTAATGACTAAAGCCAGTAGTATATACATACCATTTGGAAAAAATGCCATATAATTATTTGCATATTTAAAAAAAAAACCTTTGAATTCATCTAAAACATAGTTTACTTCTTCCAATATTTACACTGTTTCTGGCCAAAAGAAGGAGGGAGGGGGACATTCTGTTGGAGTCTAAAAAGCGATGTTAAAACATTAAAGTAGAGCGACCTGATGTTTCTGATTATTTTGGCGTATTCACCATTGATTCATGCTCCTACAATACTCTTCCTTTTCGTGTTTGTTGGGTTGTTGATTTAATAAACATAGTTTTAATCGCAGTAGCCTAAACCTCTACACAGATCACTCGATAACCCCACTTAACTATGTTTACATAAACTATACTATGGATAAAAGCAAATATAATTTCTAGCTTCTATAATGTTGCCATTGAAGATACACATTCACATGCTATTTAGATAAGTGTTAATTTTTCAGATGACAACCACGTGTAATGGTATTTTTGTGTACAATACGGATATATCAATAAAAACTGGTATTTACTTAAGGAACGAATTGCGGGGTTGATGTCATTATCGGGGTATGAACGCAATTGGGTTGGTCAATGTGTGTGGAGTCCAGAAGGACTCCACGCGTACTTTGACCAACCCAATTGCGTTCATATCCCCGATAATGACATCTACCCCGCAATTCATTCCTTATATTTACACCACTAGTTCATTATTTCATTCAAGAATTGTTAAAGAAATACTTCATTTTATTTAAGAAAACCTTTCAGTAATCCGTTCTTACCCATTCTGTAAATAGAACGACCCGACTATAACCGGAAACATTTTTTTCAAATGACGTCACAATAACGCGGGAAAAGATCAACCACTTGAAATCACTTTAAAACGTAAAATTGAAACACTTCTGGTATCGATATTTTTAAAATGTAATAAACTAACACTTTTAAAATTGTTGATCTATATTTTACGGGATCTGCAGGCACAATACAACCAATAACAAGATCAATAGCTTTCATTTATATTGTTATGCAATGAATTACGATCCGAACATATCCGAAGATGTTGCGTTCATCGATTGATGAACGCAATTGCCGAAATGCAGTTCATTTAAGGAATGGAAGTTTAGGTGTAAATATTTTCAGTTGTCTGTCGTTGTGTATTTCTGTATCGACTACGTTCAATATGTAATTCATGTGATACACATTGCTGTCCTAACTTAAGACAGATTATATCTAAAAGTTGAGTCTATTACATAGTTCAGCTATTTGACTCGATGAAATCTATGTTTAAGTATTCATTACGTTTCATACAATGGAACAAGGAACACTCCTTATCAAATATGCAAATACATATACTCAAATCTACTTGACAATCCTTCAAATGAATTGAAAAGCTCTCAATAAGATAAATCTATGCATGATACGGGTCAAATCAAGTTTCAGTACGTTCTCGTTATCTGAACAGATATCAAAACACAATGCAGAACGCTTTAAAAGACATAAAACCAAAATGGCCCCAAAATCGACGATTTCATTCAACGAGTCTAGAATTATTAATACAAACTATTATGAGGTCGATAATACATCATTTTACTTGATTGAAAATTATTTTGTCTCTGTCTCACCTGAGTCTAACAGTTTAAAAATAGCGCATAATTGTTTCACAATACTGACGCTATTTTTAAAATTGCTGGGGTTTACGTGGTGGACAAACCCAATAAAATTCAAATTGGAAAAATATGCAAAAACTGCGAAAGATACATGTGTCGTTCTCATGTGATACATAAGTAAGTAAAATTCGTTGTACACAACGATAACAATTAAATATAAGTTTTTGACAATGTTTTTGTTTCTTGCAATTATATCATCTGGTGTCTTGTCCATTTAAGACAGCAAACATAACATATTTATTTACACATATATATAGTCAATGGAAAATGTTTTGGTAACCACCCTTGTACGGTCAGTGCAGATGAAGTAAAACAATGATTATAACATGTAAAAAGATAAGAGCCCAGTAGCGTTAAATGTAGCCAATATCATGAGTTGAAGCACCAGGGCGAAGGCTTCAGATGCAAGGCCGCTAACCATACATGTAGCTGCTAAGAACCAGGACCAAAGAACAATAAACACCAAATAATATGCATACTGCTAGAAGAAACACACATTACACTATTATCAATATGTTGTTATTGGTGACTATTAATTATTCATGATTTAACAGATATTTTGTATAACAGATTAATATACACTTTGACATCATTCATATCTTCATATCACATATTAAAATGTTTATTTTTTTAACAAGACTCATCCTTAAACTTCTTTAACATGCCTATTTTTTATATATAGTATGTATGCACTGTGCTGTTTGTGGAGTTCTTCCATGTTTCTTTTTTGTGATTTGTTTTTTGATATTTTTGTGTGTTCTATGTCTTTTGAGTTTACCCAGTGCCATTAAACCAGGTTTATGTTTAAACTTTTTGCTTCTACGCTTGTTTCAATAGTTTTTCACATAAGTATTTCTATTTTTCCTAAATAATTTTCCACACCCTATTTATATATCGTTTACACAAGAGCTTGTGCTTATTTTGTATTTATTGTTTATCGTGTTTGAACTATTGAACCTATATCTAATCAATCTAGTCCTTAGTTCTGTTTCTTAGCATATTAACATTCATTTTCGCAAGAAAACATATTTATATCGTCTAAACGTCCATCATACGCATTTTTTCTGGTAAATGAGTGATTTAATTCCTATGGAGAAGAAAGTTATAAGCTATGCCTTCGTTCCAATCCAAGTATAGACAACTAAAATGTTTGCATATGTATGTGTAGTTTGTTTGTATATGTTGAATATAATATGTTTATATCAAGAATGATCCTTACTGTTTTCAAGTTAAAATGTTATGTTGCACAGTATGATACAAGTAAATAACTCTCATAACATCATAAACGACACCGCGATAATAAAATAGCGTCAGTGTCTATTTCTGATATGCACCTAGTATAACAATCATGACGTAATGTAATAAATGAGTTAATGATACCAAATGTGTGCCATACATGGACAATGTATGTTATAATATTACTGTTTAAAAATTATTTGAAAAAACTATATGACTAAATAAAGTATTGAATTACCTTTTCATGTAATAACCTTTTTAACTGCACTGCATCTCTCAAGACAACTCTACATTATCGAAATGGGGATGCGAGTTTGGTGCATGGCTTATTGCTCAAGGACAAACGCACAAAGAAATCATGCAATTAGCAAATCTGTCCTTAGCGCTGAGAGTAGTACTTTTGCTAATATATCTTGATGCCAGATTTTGCAAATCTCTGTCCATTCCATTTGTGCACACTTCCTACGATTTGATGAGTTTTTCTTAAAAATCATTCGCAAATCAATAGAAACTTCAGTTGAAAGGGAGATGTAAATCGTTGCACAAGAGGAATTTTCAATACTATTTTTGTTGTATAATATCTGTTTTTTATTATTTTGAATATGTATCAATGGGGTTTGTTAATATATATATGTGCTCAATTGTTAAGACACTTGAGTTACATAAACATTGTTTGAAAAACTCTGTGAATAACTAAAGCACAAGATGACCTTATCATGTAATATCCCTTTCAACAAGAATATGCATAATGCAATGACATATCTTGAGACAGTTGGTGTATTGATCAAGGACAAAAGCACACAAAAATCATGTAATAAGCAAATTTTCTTTAAAATCATTTGTAAATCAATAAATCGTTGTGCAAGAGGATTTTTCATTACTTTATTTGTTTTATCATATCTGTTTGTTTTTTTTTTGAATATGTTTATATGGGGTTTGTTCATTATAATTTATATTTGCTCAATTATTAAGAGAGTTGAAAGCTGATTTGACTCACTCTCGAGTCCGTTTCATGGTCAGAAACAAGAACTATGTCGTTTTTGAGAGTTCATGAGAGAAAGTATCCCTGGTTGGGCTTAAACCCACAACGTCTAGGGAGAAAGGCGGAAACCTAGCCCAATAGACCACTCTAAAAGTGTTTATATGATAAGGTCTGTTTTATCATTTATCAAATGAACGAGCCTTTATTTTTTCCTCTTTTTTTTCGCAGCATTAAAATGTAATTTACTTACTCAAATCGTGAGTAAAACATTTTTTTTCCTTATCAAAACAGTCAAATATACCAGACACCTTAAACTACATAGAATTAATCTGTAGATTAATACAAAATAACAAAGGTAGGAATTGTAGGCTTGTTATTGGCAGCAAATATCGAACATTTCAATTTCAACGGAGGTGTATAGTAGATTATTCTGGATGGTAGTCAATGCCTCCGTCCCAGGTAGTTGTCATATTCCAGAAAACTGTCATGGAAACGTTCACTCGAAAGACGTCATGTAACTCAATTTATACAAGTAGTCATCGATTGAAGACATATACTTGTGCGGTCAAATAACTTTTAAAATATTTCAATGGTTTTCACGAACTCTATTTCTAATATGACTGAGTCATCAACTAGGAATCCCACGTAGTTTAGTCCTCGCTTTGCTTCTACAATCTTTTCAATTCACAAATACCAGATAGCTGGTCTATTCTATTCTGCTCTATTTAGTTATATTTGTTTCAGAGGTTCAACATAACCACAAAAGGTACTTTATCTGACGTTAAAGCGATAAGCCTATACGACTCTATAAAATAGAGAACAATATGAATAGATATATGTATAATTTTAAACAGACGCATTTCTTTTCGAGGCTATAATACCTTGTACATGTAATTTCTCAAAGGGAGGCAACGGCAAATGCACGAATGTACATGTTTAAACACACATGATTGATACTCTTTTTGTACTTGGCATAAAAAACACAAAGCGACAAAAATGAAAAAAGAATGTTTTTTTTTTTTTTAAATAAAAACTGTTCATAAACTGTATGCATTATTACCAATACAATAATTTATATCTTAGGCACAGCTTGAAAAAAACCCATTTCTATTCTTAGCTCATGGGTAGTCCAATTTTGTCATATAGCAGGGTGTGTTAAAGACAACACCTTCATACTGGGATCCTCACATTACTATTAATAAAGCTTGACAGACTAAACTACAATTAAACAGAAAGAAAGAAGCTACTATAAAAGTTCTGATATTTGCCACTGAACACATTAGTTCAGTAATATAAAAGAAAGTATTTGGACAACTCTAATACCAGGACAGTCATAATTCAATTACCGGCAAAATCGTTAGGAATAACGTATCGGAAAAACGAAAAGTGATTTGTTACCGTATTAATCATTTTGGTAACAGGTCAGTAATAAGCTTAATTCATTCTTAATTCACAGATAGAATGTAATCAGAAGTAAAAAGGATATTTATAAATCATCTGAAAGATATATCAAGCGAAATAACACCTCATGGAAAACGATTATTTTTTTTAATCAATATGATTTCAACATTTGATGAACGTGAAAATACTACATGACTTCTTATAGTAATTCCATCAATTTCACTGCAGGTACCACACAGTTGAGTTAGTGAATACCGCTATTGAGATGCTTCGAGCTGAACTTTTGTAAGTAAAATCTAGTGGTTATATGTGTTTTCTAAAAGTAAAATCCTACTTTTTACTCTGTTCTGTTAATGCTCAAATATCAAAAGCACGATTTTCAACGTATTTTAAGCTAAATTAGATTTGATTTACACCTGATGTACTATCCATTGAAAGCTTAACTAATTTAAAGTTGTACAGTACAACACCAATATTTGCATACAGTGTAAAAAACGGTCATTTTGTGTAAACTGATTCAAGTCAAATAATTCGATTTGAGAAATATGACGATCGATTGAAATAGAAAATCAATAAATTCAGGAATGTTTGAATCGCCCAGTGTTGACGCTTTCAATGACTAGATATTGCCGTCGTAGTTCAATATGCTAAGTAGTACGCTGATGTTAATGGTAAGAGTTATCCCCCTGTGTTTATCTGAAGCGCTAAAGTAATTGATCAATGTGAAAATACAAATGATAAAGCTACTAGTGGGCAACCAGTCCCTAGTATTACCTAGGTATATGTAAGCTTCTGAATTTGCCACCTGATATGGAATGAAAGCACTAACAATGATAAGAATACGAACAAATTAACAATGCACATTTACAGTCTTTTCTTTACACATGTATTGCCTACCTTTAAAACTACTATTATTTCCGCCTAGGTAATCCAGTGACATGTAGCTACAAATTGAAATAATAACTGGGTTCCCTTTGAATTTTCACAACCACAAAAACCTTCCAGTATCACGTTGGAATTATATTTAAGCGTGCACTATTCGTATCAGGTTAAAACTATTTAACTGAAACATTTCCATTAAAACCTAGCATAAAACTATAAATATATTTAAACAATGTATCACCTTGAACAAGTCATCAATAAATCCCACATACCATTAGTGTAAACATGATAAAAGACACTTGAGTTACAGGCGTTTGAATGTAAATATGGAGAAACTAGATACAATCTTGGAATATATGATACCCGATACATACTTCAAAACAAAATCAGTTTTGTGTTTTTGAAAACCCTATTGTGAGACAGACTTTGAAATACAAAGCGATCATTTAGCATGAATTGTTGTATGATTAATGAGTTGATTTATATTTCAGGATTCTTGTAGTATGCGTTGGAACGGTAAACAGTGCGACAGGTGAGAATTTAAATTATTATTTTAAAGTTAAGCAATCGCGAAATAACGTGAAAAATGACTGAAAATTATTTAAAATTGTATAAAACGTTGTTTTGTTTTAAATTTACTGTGTCCTATATATATATATATATATCAATTGCTAATGTAAATATGATAAAACTGTCAAAATGATGTTAATTCTCTTTTTTAAGTTTGTGGTATAAGACAAATAGATACAAATCAAGAAATATGCTGCGGACAAAAACCTCATGGAAGGTTTAAAGATGGACACGAGTTAGGATGCTTAAAAGGTGAGGCGTAATAGTATTGCTTTCAAATTATAGCCACACCATTTTGTTTTGTATTGCTTATCGGTGTTGTTGTTGTTGTAGTTGTTGTTCTTGATTTTGTTGTTGTTTTGATGATGATGATGATGATGATGATAATCATGATGATGATGATGATGATGATGATGATGATAATCATGATGATAGTGGTAGTATTGTTGGTGGTGGTGTTGGTGTTGGTGTTGGTGATGATGATGATGATGATGATGATGATGATGATGATGATGATGATGATGATGATGATGATGATGATGATGATGATGATGATGATGATGATGATGATGATGATGATGTTGTTGATGATAATGGTGATGATGATAATAATGATGGTGGTGGTGGTGGTGGTGGTGGTGGTGATGATGATGATGATGATGATGATGATGATGATGATGATGATGATGATGATGATGATGATATTAAAACTGGTATGTAAATTCGAAGTATAACCTGATGTATACTAGGAATAATTTTGTTTTTCACAGACATTGTTTTTGACCAAACTGTTATGGTTGCTTGTGGAAATCGACTGGAAAACAGAACAATTGTGGAAAGGGAATTCCCAAACGACTTCATCTGCTGTTTTGGCCAGTTTCATGCAAAGGAAAATTATGACCGTAAGAATTTCACCGTGTGTCACTTAAGATAATTTGTAACCGTTCAGTGCTGCACTTTGAATGATCGAACTAAATGCTTATTGTTCGCAACAAGAATAAGAACGCGAATCCATACGTCAACCAATAGCACATACGTACAATGTTATACCGGCATTGAAAAGCATTGATTACCTTTCATTTAATGACAAGGTTACCAGGCAATAAAATAGCATCATCAACCGTGTTTACATAAAACAAATGTAGAACTAAATTATATTTTTTATTTAAAAACACAAAAAAGACTTATCGGACAAATTGCGATCAAATGTTTTAAAAAAGGAATGTTAATTACATAGACATACGTGCTTACTAAGGAATTTGTCATTTTTTTAAATTAATAGGATGCTGCCATGGTGAACAGGAACGAGTGTACACGCATAGACTCCAAGCGTGTTGCAGTGGTGTTGTGGTTGATCGCAAGGTTGGAACAGCTCAAGTGTGCCACGGAACGACACTGATAGATAGAAATGCGAGACGACCTAGATTACTTCAATGCACAGGACAAAACGGACGAAAAGCAGATTATGACCCAAGCAGCTATGTATGCTGCAAACAAACCGGTAAGTGCTTATTCCTAGCAAATCTCTGTTCCTCAAACCTCTTAAAGGCATTCGTCAAAAAAGAAAAAAAAATATATATTTATACCGATGTTTGATGATGCGTGTGTGGCATTTCAGTTTATTTCGTGATGTTTTATGTCTCTCATTTAGAGTTTGTTAGGTCTTAACTAAATTCCCTTAACAGGGTCTTTGTAGTCACTTCTTTTTATCACGTATCATACAATTGTTGAAACATGAAAAAAGCAATTTCGGACATACAGCAAAACCTAAACAAATTGCAGTATCTTACAGTTTTTTGTTAGGAATTAAACAATACCTTCGTATTGGCTATTTCAGGTTTGATATTAGAAAAAACAGGACCAGGGCCATATTTTTGTCACGATGATGGCGTATTTAATTCATATCAAATGCAACTGTTACGTCTAGATAATGGCACTGATGTTGTTGTCCAGAAAGGCATTACAATGTGTGGGAACGGTAAGCATTATAAAACGCAGGGCTTAGAAAGTTGTTCTCTGTCTGAAAGCCAAATGTTTGGCAGGAGGGGGAGCCATTTTGGACGTGCATCCCCTCTTCCCTGCACGTGAAAAGGAATGCGCGGAGAACTGGATGATAAGGGTGATTAGATGATACAACCACTAGAAAGCATTCTGTTTGAAATAGAACATTTTGGTATATTATATTCAACCCCTACTCCGCTATTAACAGGAAAGAAATAGTTGAGGGGGAGGAATTGGGAATTGATCCGTTTTAAATTAAAACCCAAGTTATCGTTTTGTTCTATTCACCATAACGTTACAATAATGTACATTTCTGAAGATATGTGATAAACGGTGTTATGTTAATGATTAAAAGAAACTCAATATTTTTCCTCAGCTGGTTGGGCCAAACAAGTGACATAGTCAATTAATTTTGGCAAGAATCTTTCATGTTGTTTCTTTAATATAGGATACGCTTTCGAATAAAAGAAATATTATAATTATATTGTTTTAATGGAACCATTTTATCAACGAGGGTTACGTGAGATCAATCTATCGAATCTTCTATTCTTGGATGTAATGAAAAATAAGTAGTTCGGCTAATGAGCACACTAAGCTTATTTAAATTTTGAAACGTAAACTTAAACCTGCACTCAATTATATATTGTTTTACGATAAATAATATGGTGGATGCAAAGTGCAATTTTTATTTTAAAAAGTATGCGGTCAGACCTTAATACAATCACATATACATATTCAGTCGAATTATCATCTTGCCCCCTTATCTCAAAACTACTTAAGTTTCTTATAATGGGATTAAGCTAAGCACACTACTTTTGTTTTTCTATAATATGCGTTATATTTACTTCCTTAAGAGTTTTTAGATGTTATGAAGTAAATTTCTTTATGATAATCACAATGAACCATTTTTCATTTATCAAAATCAATTTTAAGTATCTATTTTGGCTAATTGAAGTATGATTATTAAGCCTGTTGAGCTTAAGAAGTTTCGAGAAACTAGGGCCTGATTACACATCATTTGTACATGTTAAATTTCACATGTCTCGATAAATATCTCGCACATATTCGTCAATGGTCCTTTACATAACAGTTTTCAATATTAAGCATACTACCTGATTTCAGCTTTTATCAGAACATCAAGTCCATTTAGTGACATCTACTGCTGTGACGGTGTTGTTCATCAATTAGAAAAGAGCGACTGGAATACAATGGAATGTTGTGGGACAAAGATATATAACTACACAATACAATCATGCTGCAACAAAGTTATTCTCAAAAGTGATAAGGGCTGCTGCAATGGACGTAAGAATTGAACATAGCTTTTATATTTTCAGCTTATATCAACGTTGTTAATATTAATAAAGTGTAAATGATATATATACATTCACTTGTGCATAGGGCCAACGTTTAATCTAGTCGGGTTTAAAAATGCACTCTTACTCCAAAATAGGATTTACAGCAAGGAATACAAATGTGGTATAATCCCAAAAAGGATGAATAAATTTCAAAAACAACTGCTGTTATAAAGGATACAGAGTTTAATTTGAAATAAAATGTGCAGTGAACACAGTAATCTTCCTAATGAGACCATTGTAGATCACAGTAAATCTTTTAGAACTCACCAATCATTTAATATATTTGAGTGTTAAGCTATTAAATACATGGTTACCATCGTATTATAAGCTAGAAATATTTTCCAAAAATGCATTACATAGTAAGTAGTTAAAGGTTTATCACTCAAAATCAATGTTTGTTATACATGTGCATGTATTGATTTTGAATAAGAGCGTCACTTTAAGTGTTTTTGTATTTACAAAAATGTAATGAGAACTACAGGGACAAGCTTGATAGTCGAAAAATCAAATATTTAACGTAGATATTCCGGAGTAACATTCATCGGTCGTGTTAGCGGAACAAAACACACTAACATGCCTACTTAAACAAATATTTAATATAATTGCATAAATAAATTGAATGCTTTCAGATACACCTTATATTCTGATGGCTGAAGACTGTTGTGAAAATAAGGTCATCGACAGAGCCGAGGAATTGTGCTGCAGAAACAACATTGTGACGAAGACACATCCTTCTCACTACGGGTGTTGCAAGAAAGACCATGGATGGACAACCTACAACGAACTAGATCCTCATGATGTAAGTGAATACTTTTGATCGAAGCTTGAAGTAAAAATAAAAACTCTTACTTCATAATTTAGTCGCATTACCGTTGGTGGAACTGATCTGGGTCAAGGATCAAATGACCTACTGGATGTACATGTAATGGAAACAAGAGTTAAGCCTACATGGAGCAGCGAATGTATAATTAGACGTTTGTAGAGACACAATATTCAAAACATTAGTATTGTCTTATTGAGAGACACACAAAATAATACATTGAACGAACGGTATCAACAAACGCTTTGGGGGCAGCTTTACAATAAACCTAACATTTATGCATTCCTATTTATATTTATACATGTTCAATCAACTTAACATATTTTTTTTGCTTTCAATCTAGGAGTGTCTTTTGACACATCTTAGACGTATATTGCACACCAATCCGACAAGACCAGAAACAAGGTTGGGTGGGAATAACAACAAAGCAGGTGAAACTACAGAGAGACGTCCATTAGAAGAATGCCCGTTTACAGAATGTTACGATAGACAACAGAAACAACGTTCGACTTGCAGAAAACTATTTGGTATGATTGTTTATAATATATTTTATCACAGCGTCCTTGCTTGGCTAATCAGAATAGCAATGTTTTGTAGATATTTATCAATCATTTAAAAGTAAGTGTGTGAAAAATATTTAAATGTGTTTATTTATTTCTTGCAGAGCTGGACATGTATCTTGACGACGTAATTACTACCGTTGATGGGTCAAATCTTTATGTAACACTTATCCAGCCGGATACATTAGTCAACAAGAAAATCGCACTATCTATACCATACATATGCCCATGTCTCGAAAGTGGCCATGTTTACACGTTATTTACCAGCAGGGGATGGGTTCGAAAATTGACAGCAGTTGAAAATGTTGAGTCTTCAAACTATCTAACAATAAACAAAAAGGATTTTGTAGTTAAAAGAGGAAGTGGGGCGGACTCATTTACATGTACAATAAGGCGAAAGCATTCCGATTTCTACAATTCATGGAGAGGGTCACCAGTTCTTTATAAGATATAAATATTTATTTTTTATTGCATAATGTCATCCAAAAATATTACTTTTGATTAAAATCTCTGTACACTGAACACAGAATAGGGCATGTTTTGCATAGGGCATGTTTTGGCATTGCATAAAGCGTATTTTGTATAATTTCACCGAATTCAGTATTTAATTGTATGGATAATCAAATAACAATAAAATGTATTTTTATACTTGCTATTATTATTTGTCTATATAATGCATAAAATTCAATTTATAAATGATCAAGAATTATTATGCCCCCCTTCGAAGAAGAGGGGTATATTGTTTTGCATAGGCATGTCGGTATGTCGGTCGGTCGGTCGGTCCGTCGGTAGACCAAAGCTTGTCCGAGTGATAACTCAACAATTCATAGACGTATGGTCTTCAAACTTCACATGAAGGTTGGGCCTGACTAGTAGATGACCCCTATTGATTTTGGGGGTCATCGGGTCAAAGGTCAAGGTCATAGTGACCTTTAATGGTAAAATAATTTTAAAGCTTGTCCGAGTGATAACTCAACAATGTCTGCACCCATGGCCCTCAAACTTGACATGGAGTTTGGGCCTGACCAGTAGATGACCTGTATTGTTTTTGGGCGTCATCAGACCAAAGGTCAAGGTCACAGTGACCTTGAATGGTAAAAGGTTGTCCAAGTGATAACGTGACAATGCCTGCACCCATGGCCTTCAAAACTGACTTGGAGGTTGGGCCTGACCAGTAGATGACCCCTATTGTTTTGGGGGGTCATTGGGCCAAAGGTCAAGGTCACAGTGACCTTGAATGGTAAAAGGTTGTCCAATGGATAACTCAACAATGCCTGCACCCATAGCCCTCAAACTTGACTTGGAGAATTGGCCTGACCAGGAGATGACCCCTATGGTTTTGGGGGGTCATCTGGTCAAAGGTCAAGGTCACAGTGACCTGGAAAGGTAAAAGGTTGTCCGAGTGATAACTCGACAATGCCTGCACCCATGGCCCTCAAACTTGACTTGGAGGTTGGGCCTGGCCAGAAGATGGTCCCTATTGATTTAAGGGGTCATTAGGCCAAAGGTCAAGGTCACAGTGACCTGGAATGGTAAAAGGTTATCCGAGTGATAACTTGACAATGGCTGCACCCAAGGCCCTCAAACTAGATTTGTAGGTTGAGCCCGGCCAGAAGATTGTCCCTATTAATTTGAGGGGTCATTGGGCCAAAGGTCAAGGTCACAGTGACCTTGAATGATAAAATTTTGTCCAAGTGATAACTCAACAATGCCTGCACCCATGGCCCTCAAACTTGACATGGAGGTTGGGCCTGACCAGTAGATGACCCCTATTGATTTTAGGGGTCAAAGGTCAAGGTCACAGTGACCTTGAAAGCAAACTCGACAATTCTTGGACCTATGGTCATCAAACTTGACATGAAGGTTGGGCCTGCCCAGTAGATGACCCATATCGACTTTGGGGGTCATCAGGCCAAGGACAATGTCACATTAACCTTTAACGCAAAAAAGTTAACAAATCTTCCCCCACTGATATCTCAACAATGCCTGAACCTATGATCATTAAACTTGACATGGATGTTAAGCCTGACCAGTAGATTCATAGAGCCAAAGGTCAAGGTCACAGTGATCTTGAATGGTAAAAGGTTGTCCGAGTGATAACTCAAAATGCCTGAACCCATGCCCTTCAAACTTGACTTGGAGTTGCATCTGACTTGTAGATGACCCCTTATGATTTAAGGGGTCATCGGGTCAAAGGTCAAGGTCACAGTGACCTTGAACGAAAAAAACTTGTCTTGTGATAACTTAACAATGCCTGCACCCATGGCCCTCAAACTTGACATTTAGGTTTCTGGTGACCAGCTGATGACTCTGGATTTTGAGTTCATAGAGTCAAAGGTCATGACGGTCATAACACACTTTATCCTCACACTTTAATGGTCATAATCTTAAAACAGCAACAAATCAGCTGTCATTTTGGTCCATGCATATTTCATTCAATTGTCCATATAATCCTGACAACATGGCGCTCAGGGGGGGGGGGCATAATGTTTGACAAACATCTCTTGTTTAAACCTAGATTAAATGTGTATATTGTGTTATCTGTTGATATATATGGATATCACACAGTCGAACTAATTGTTCTGTTAATATAACACTTTATTTATATTTTTTCTATTAATATAACACTGCTATTTAGGAGGAAAAGTTAATAAATGAAATAGAATGTATTGAATCACAACTAAATAATAACATCCCTGACACTATTGATAACCTAACGCAAGCACTAGTACAAAAGAAACAATTCCTTGATGAAATCCGAACTAGACATATAAATGGAAGTATTTTAAGATCGAAAGCAATGCATGTTGAAAATAATAAAAAAACCCCAAATATTTTGCAAGTAAACAATAAAATGGTGATAGGGGTTAAAAATACACTACAAGAAGAAGTCAAATTTTACAAGAAACTTTATAGTAAAAGCACAGACCTAGAAGAAGACATGAGGAACCTATTTCTTAATTCTGTTAAAAATAAGCTTTCTGAAATTGATAGCAACTCATGTGAAGGCCTACTTTCAATACATGAATGCGGAAATGCATTAAAAAACATGAACAATAATATAAGTCCCGGCTCAGATGGTCTTACTACGGAATTTTATAAAATGTTTTGGAATGACATTAAGAATGCTTTAATTAACTCCTTAAATTTTTCCTTTCATAAAGGTCATTTGATACCGCTCCAAAAACAGGGTATAATTTCCCTTATTCCAAAACCTGACAAAGATTTAGAAAACCTATCAAACTGGAGACAAATTAGTTTACTAAACATTGACTACAAAATAGCAACGAAAGCAATATCAAATAGAATAAAACAAATTTTGCCAAAAATTATTGACCCTGAGCAAACGGATTTTATCAAGGGTATATACATTGGCGAAAATGTTCGACTTATTATTGAGGTCATGCAATATCTTGAAAAAAATAATATGCCTGGGCTCTTATTCTTTGCCGACTTTCAAAAAGCTTTTGAAAGTATTGATCACTCTTTTATTTTGATAGCCTTAAAAAGTTTAACTTTGGCAACGATATCGTACAATGGACTAAACTATTCTATAGAGATATACAAAGAGAATTATAAATAATGGTCATTTGTTGGAAGCATTTACAATTGAAAGAGGAGTACGACAAGGCTGTCCACTTTCTTCAATTTTATTTATCCTTTGCCTACAAATACTATCAAGTTATATCAAGCAAAACCCTGATATCAAGGGAATAAATGTAGATAACGTGGAAATTAAACAATCACTTTTCGCTGATGATGCAACTTATTTTAATGATGGTTCAGAACATTCTTTTGAATCCTTGATCAAATCATTAAAACATTTTTCAAAATGTTCAGGTCTAAACCTGAACACAAACAAATCCATATTTCTAAGAGTTGGTACGCTAAAAACAACAGCAATACAATATTGCAGATCTAAACCATTTATATGGACATCAGAATGCGCAACAGCATTAGGTATTACCTTTTATAACAATAAACAACTAACAATTGACAAAAATACCAACAAAAAGCTTGTTGAGTTTCATAAAACACTGAAACAATGGGAACATAGGAAATTAACGTTAATGGGTAAAGTAACAGTTGTGAAAACGTATGCTCTACCAAAATTAATATACCCATTTACAGTTTTATCGAATCCAAGTAAACAATGTGTTGAACAAATTATAAGAGCTATTTTCAAATTCCTGTGGGATGGTAAACCAGAAAAAATAAAAAGAAATATTTTGTATCAAAACTATGAAAAGGGTGGACTTAAACTTACAAATATTGCAGCTTTCATTGACTCTTTAAAAGCTGTTTGGGTTAAAAGATACCTGGATGACACTAATAAAAGTCAATGGAAATAATTTTCTCACAAAAAAATGAAAATGTATGAAAATAATCTTATATTTGAAAGTGAAATGGATAAGTGTTTTATTAATATAATGTCAGAAAACGGCAGATTTTTGAATGATGTTCTCCAATCATGGAACAAAATAAAACAAATACACGACTCTAATAAAATCAAAATTGCCAAAACAGTGATCTGGAATAACAAAAATGTTCGTAATATAGGAAACACTATATTCTATAAAAAATGGTATGAAAAAGGCATAAAGTACTTTGAGCACATTTTTGATTATAGAACGAATACATTTTACAATTTTAATCAAATTGAATATTTATACGGCATACAAAGCTCCGATTTCATAAGATACCAAACCCTCATTAAATCAATTCCGATGGAAACGAGAATACAGCTTACTAAAGATGGAATTAGCCACACTAACAACACATCATTCAAAGAAAAGTTGTACAATCAAAGCAATCAAACAATTTTCTTTACTTAGTATTCCTTCAAACAACATTAACACCAACTTCAGAACTAAAATGGACATAAACTTTAGCAAGCGAAAATGAACATATGGAATGGAAACATATCTATAGTAATATATACAAATCAACAATAGAGACCACCTAACGCAGTTTTTATTACAAGTTCCTTTTGAGAATAATACCAACAAATACATTACTTTTTAAGTACAAACTTGTCGATTGTACATTATGCTCATTTTGCCATTCAGGTGTCGAATCCATAGAACATCTATATTGGGAGTCCTATGAAACACAACAGTTGTGGAACAAATTAAATAATTTTATTGCCTCAACAACAATTAACATCGTAATCAATAAACGTGAGGCTTTATTGTGAATAGTATGTAAAAACAAATATAGTAATGTTTGCAACTTCCTTATTGTTTTAATGAAATTTTATATAAACTCAACCAAGTGCAATAATAGACATCTATCCTTTAATGCATATATGATGTATTTTAAATTAAGGATTAAAATAGAAGAGCAAATTGCTTTAAAAAACGATAAGTACGAAGCCCACAATAAAAAGTGGGAAATACTGAAACTAACATAATCAGTAAAAGACACAAATACCCATAACGATTCATTTTTTATTTTTTATTTTTGTAATGTATGTATTTGTTGAATTATTTAACAAATGTTAAATCTCTATTGTAGTTTTTACTTGTATGCATATCTAAGTGTAGGGGACATCACTGTCGCGCGTGTGTGTGTGTGTGTGTGTGTGTGTGTGTGCGTGTGTGTGTGTGTGTGTGCGTGTGCGTGCGTGGTGCGTGTGTGTGTGTGCTTAACCATACTGATAGAAAATGCATAGAAGGTTATATTATATAAAGATGAAGATAATATGTTATTACTACTCTATGTGAAAATAAATAAAAAACCCACTGTTATTTATCATTTCGTTGCGTTAATATAACACTGTTATTTATAAACCGCATGTGAGTTTGGTTTGTGTTCACCAAGCCGGATAAGTAGGTTTTCTCCGGGTTCTCCGGTTTCCCCCACAACCAAGACCACAGTTTCGCCTTAAATGGTGCCAACGAGAGTGATTAGTGTTCGGTATTATATAAGAAATATAACAAACCACTTCGGTCCCCCGGAGGTGTATGGACCTCGGCTAACGCCTCAGTCCATATACACACACGGGGGCAAAATGGCCGGTCCTTTTATTGTCATATGACCCTGACTGGTGTGTAATATTTCTAAAATATAAGGAGTAAAGCACATTTACAAAGGGAACGTTATCAGATCATATTTGTTAAAATTCACTTCACGTTATTTGATTATGTATGTTTTTACTGCTAAGTTGCATGCACTTTAATTAATAGAAGCTTTTGACTTCTTCATGGTTACAAAAAAAAGTATAAATGTCACCCTCATTTTCCTGTTGGTTACTTGAATGCATAATACATCTATTTTTCCTTTAAAACAATTAATTACAACTAAGCCACTTTCTTAAGGGAAAGTGTAGTTTAAACACATGTGTAAAAACATTTTATACATTTATAATTTAACTTATAGTATATTTTAAGAGTTAATTTGCTTTTAAGGGATACATTTTCTTGATCAGACATTTAAAACTTGAAGTTTGCGTCAACAAAACTATTGTTTAAAAAAGGGCAATTTTTCAATTAAATCTGAAACAAGCAATGTATCGCATAACGTTATTTAAAATAGAATATATTGCTTTATTTGCTTACGGCGTTCATGTTTGCAAAGCTTGACATTACTGTACACATGAGTATGTTGCAGTTGATGTGTTTTTTAAACGAATGGAAGTGACTTAATGAATCAAACACTTTTTGCAAAACTGTGATAGTCTCTTAACATCAAACAAATGTATGAACTATTGTCTAATTTATCAATGCTTTTACATTATATTCATATTCATGAATTCATTGCACGTAGGGTCATTTTTCTCTTTTTGTTATCAAGTAAATTATTTCAGTCCATAACCAAACTGGGTTTGCAAGTTAAGATTTCAGTACTGAGCATTCTGATAGTTAATAACTACAGTTTATGTAGTTTTAATTTTAGGTATTAATACATTGGTTCCATTTAAAAGCAAACTTCATTAGGAAATATTTACATTCGCACTTGATTTTCTGTACGATAAAATTGTCGTTCATTTTGCTTGAACCGGTTGACCTTTTGTGACCTCTGCAGGCGGAGTTTTGCAAAACAGACATGGGCAATGCATATATAAAACACAAATTAAAAATCTCAATAATTAGATTGTATATGCTTATGTAAGGCCAAATCCTCGAACGTTTAATTTAGCAAGATGTAAAAAGGAGACGCTGTATACTTCAATATTTGCCAAAGGTTTTTATATCTATCACTTCTTATTTCTAGCATAATCCAGTTTTCGGAGTCCTAAATATTATGGGACATTCCTTTTCGAGAAAATGTAAAATCACTACAAGAGCAAATGCTCCCTTTTATAAAGTAAATCAACATTAAAAACAAAAGAGGTATTTAAAATGGTTTGATTTCGCCTTTTCTTGAATGTTTGTTGCAAATTAAAGACCCTGAAACAAATTATTTACAATGTTTGATATCCATGTTTTGAGAAACATAAAATGAGTTTGACCGTTGCATAATATAATATTATTAACAGCCGCTCTGCTTCAGGCTCTCGTTGCAAAGAAAGATCCGTATGTCGAATTTCGTTTTAGTTCATGTAACAAGAACGCTATGTCCATAGCCATTACAACTTCCATCTGGTTTTTCATCTATTCACTCTTCGCCAGAACGTACAGTTTCCTCATGGAGAATATGTGTATAGAGTCTAAGAGCTACTGCCATTCAACAGCTTAGTGTAACTTATCTGGATGCCAGGCATATCATGTACTAGTTTAAAATAATAGACGTGTTAAACGGGATTCTTCCAATCCATAACGTCTAAACGGGTTAGTTCAAAAACCGGGGGTGTTTTGAAAAATATTGAAATTATGTTAAGTGGAGTATTTTATGGTTTTAAGGTTTATATTCATATTTTACCATGTAAGTGAAAAGTTATTTTGCACAAAACAAGCATTTAATGCATTAAAACACATTATTTACCTTTCCAATAAAACGAAAGTTGACTGACACAGACAACAATTATGCCAAACGGAACAACTTGACCCAATCGTAATAACTCGGCCACCTCCGACAGTTTTCGAGATAGACCTCGTAAATACAAACGTAACAACTCGGCCATGGCCGAAATGTTCCGATTGTTTAAAATCTGTGCCCTGAATCCCGATCGGAATAACTACCCACTTTTAATACTAAACAATTTGTACGTGAAGGATTTGCCATATCAAAAATCGTAACAAAAATCCGAAAACGTACAATTATTTGGACTTATCATGTACATGTTTGTTCATCGATGAATGAAGCCTCATCGCCATACACCAGGGAACCAAGTGCTGGTCAGAAACGTTGAATTAGCCTTGCCTCAATACGATGAATGCCGAAACATTACTAGGACAGCGATTTAATATGGACCTTCCGTTCCGGCTCCTCCTTTCCCAACCACTTTTGCTTTTGGTTCCCCGTCCGACCGAAACTGCCATTGTGCCAGGCGCTGCATCTGATTCAGATAATACCTCTCAGTTTGTTCAGGTTTTAACCAATGACGATATTTACAACTGCAGCTTCAGAAAGCTATCAATAAATGACATATTATACAATTATAATCCTTTTCGACAGGTGCGCTTTCATTGTCATTCCACCGTGACATTGTAAATGATATATCGTATTCTTGTTTGAATTTTGTCAGATGACACAAACAACTTTAATTTACATGCTGATAAGTTTTTATTTGTGCATTGTTAAAAATCGGTAGGTTTATTCTTTTGACGGAGGAAATCATAACAGTAAGGTTTTCTTAAATGCAATTAAGTATTTATTTAACAATTCCGGAAAGAAATAATACGATAGTGTTGAATATTATTGTTCGAAGTCTACACCACGTACAGCTGCGTACATACCCCGATAATGACAGGGACCTTAATTGTAAACATGTACGGAACTTACTTAGTGTTTTTTTTTAATTCTAAGCGACTGGTCAAAACCCTTCTTCAGGTAAAAAAAAGGTTAAGTTACCGCACCCCCACAAAATCCGACCAATCAAAAGTTATTCCACGTTGCAGCGACAGTCACATGGTAGATTTTATCGTCCATGGTTCTAGGGCACGTGACTTAAAGAAATGGCGCCAAAATAAAGACATACCTGCTGAAAGATTATTTGCGTCGTCGACACCTAAGTGTACACAGTGTAGGTATCAGGATTATTTAATAAGTTTCTTGGAATAGAAATACCGCTCAAGCGGGGCATTTATAGAGTAACTCTTTTCATTACATACATCAACAATTCTTATTTTTCAAGCGTTCATGCAATGTGAACGTTCGGTCGCAATTATGCAAATCTATGAACGAACACGCGAAAAATAAGAATCAATACTTATATTTACAATTTTTCCAATTTTGTGGCAATAATAATTGGGTTAAAATAACTTTCGCGATTATCATAAAAATTACCTAGATGTTTATAATTCGTGTTTTACATCGGCATAACTCAGGTCTTTATTGCGAAACCCCGCCTTTTGAGGTCGTAAAGGTCGAACGGTTTAAGCAAAATGAACGTAATTTTTATCGTACAGAGACTGCGAATCGAAATAGTAAAGATTGCATATTTAACAGAAACTGCTATTGTAAAGTTTTGGATTGTTGTAGAATTCACTCTGAAGGTTCTCCCCTTCCAGTGCATGTATACCACGTGATAAATTCCGCATATATGCTACGTCGGAAGGCAATATTTTGCTTAAAATGAAGACTTAAAACAAAGATTACTTTTCTTTTTCTTTAACAGTCCATAAATTGACAAGTCGTTAAAGCAATTCTTTAAAACCTGTCGAAATTATTACGCGGAGGTCTTCCTGTTAATTGGTTGGATAATTCAACGTGTGCTTATTTACAGAATATAATTGCATTATTAGTTGATTGTCAACAGGCAACCTGGTCAATTGTGTCATGTTTTTTTTGTCGTTAATGCATTAACTTAAATAACGGAACGGTTACAAGTAGTCGGACCTCAAACGTGCGATAAGTAGCTAGTGAATACATAGAACGCTATCCACTTATACGCAAGCTAGTTATTGGACTTTGAACTTGACGACATGCTACGAAATAGCTGCTTCATCCATAAGCACCATGATTGAAATTATACAACTCTCGCAACGCGCTCATGTAAAATTTTAATAACATGGATAACAGGTGCAGTAACTATGTATTGTAAATACCATAAAACATTGCATGGTCACTATTTGGTTTTTCTGAATTAAAAGAACACCTTGATTTGAAAAATATGTTACAAAAATGAAAGCCCCGCTCCGCATTGCCGGAGGTTAAATGTCGGCGGTATTCAAAGTAAATCAAAGTAGTGTAATTTCAGTATTGTTCAATTGAATGGCTGAAAGGCAACCAACGTTCTCAACACAAATACCTGTTATTAAAATTGGTACCTAAAATATGTATTCTTCACGTAAATGTACGCGTTTGGATATACATCGACAGCACATGTATATAAACAAACTCTTGTTGCATATCGAATCAAAGAATTTGTCGTAGAACTTATTAAAGAACTATCATATATCTTATTGTATAACATAGCATAGACCTTATCATATATAGCATATCATATGACTTATTATAGGGCTTATCATGTAGCTATCATAGGGCTTATGATAGATATTAGCATTTATCTAATCATGAATCTTATCACAGATATTTTCATCACGCTTATCATATATCTTATTATAGATCTTACTCATTGATCGCTACATAGATCTTATCATAGATCTTATCATATAGCCTATCATATATCTTTTCATAGAGCTTATCAAAGAGCTTATCATATATCCTATCACAGGGCTTATCATAGACCTTATCATAGAGCTTATCATAGAGCTTATCAAAGAGATTATCATAGAGCTTATCACATGCCTTATCATAGAGCTTATCACAGAGCTTATCATTGAGCTTATCATAGAGCTTATCACAGAGCTTATCATAAAGATTATCAAAGGGCTTATCGTAGAGTTTATCATACAGCTTGTCATAGAGCTTATTATAGGGCTTATTATAGAGCTTATCGCAGGGCTATCACAGGGCTTATGATAGAGCTTATCATAGAGCTCATCATAGAGCTTATCACAGGGCTATCATATAGCTTATCACAGGGCTATCACAGGGCTTATCAAAGCTTTATCATTGCGCTGTCATATATCTTGCCATATATCTTATCATTATCATAGAATTTATCATAGATCTTATCACAGAGTTTATAATAGAGCTTATCACAGGAATATCATCTAGCTTATCATGAAGCTTGTTATAGTGCTATCATATATCATTTCAAAGAACTTATAATAGAGCTTATAAAAGAGCTTATCATAAGGCCATCATAGAGCTTATCATAGAAGAAGAACACAATTGCATTGAGGATGCGTGATATAATTGTACAAAAGGTATTCCTTTTAAATGTGTACTTTGTTTTTTGTTACTTATAAATATACCATGAAAAATTAAATGTTCATACTTTCTAAAAACTATACAATTCAACGGAATATTGTTTTGCTCATACTTTAATTTGATTGCCGAAAAAATACGGTCTGAGACATGCGTTATGCAGGCGATAAACTTACTTATCAAACATAATAGGTGTCAAGGTTGATTCAAATTTAGGTGTTGTTTTCCCTTAATATACAGGCATTTTAAAAACTGAGCGGTATGTAGTTTCGGAGACAACCCATGAGGGTATTACTTAATTTGGATTTAAGCGTTGTCTACTCTACATTAACAAGTAATCTAAACACTGAACATTACCGAGTTTCGGAAATAATTCATGAGGGTCATAATTGGTTTAGATTAAGGCATGGTCTTCTATATTTTTCACTGGTAGTTTAACCAATGAACGCCACCTAGTTTCGGACACAACCCATTATGGTCATAATTTATTTAAATTAAGGCGTTGTCTTCCCTATATATACAGTTAGTTTAAACACTGAACGTTACCGAGTTTCGGAGACAACTCATCAGGATACTAATTAATTTACATTTAGGCGTTGTCTTCCCTATATACACAGGTAGTTTAAACGCTGAACGTTTCCGAGTTTCGGAGACAACTCATCAGGGTACTAATACATTTAGATTTAGGCGTTGTCTTCCCTATATGTACAGGTAGTTTCAACACTGAGTATCGGAGACAACTCATGAGGGTCATAATTAATTTAAACTTAGGCGTTGTCTTCCCTATATTAATACAGGTAGTTTAACCACTAAACGTTACCGAGTTTCTTATACAACTCATGAGGGTCACAATTGATTTATATTAAGGTGTTGTCTTCCTTATATATAATGGTAGGCTAAGCAATAAGCATTTCCAAGATCTGGAGACAACCAGTAGGGTCATAATTAATACAAATTACGGCTTTGACTTTCCCATATATACAGGTTATTTAAACGACGCACGCTACCAAGTTCCGGACACTGCTCGGTTCAATATTGATTCAGATTTAGGCGTTGTCTTCCCTATATATACAAGTTGTTTAGACATCTAACGCTACCATGTTCTTGAGACAATTCATGAGGTGTCATAATTGATTGAAATGAGTAATTTTGTTTCATATAGATATATACAAATTGTTCAAACAATGAACGCTTCCAAGTTCTAGACACATTAAAGAGGTTGGTATGTGGATTCAGACTTGCTATTCGTAGACATACAGGTAGTTTAAACGCTTAAAGAAACAAGGTTAAGTAGACACCTACTGAGGGTTATTATTGATGCTCATGTAGGCGAAGTATTCCATATATTCAGGTAGTTTATACACTGAGCGTTACCAAGTTTAGGAGACAACTCAAATAGGTGCCATACAATTATATATAGGAGTTGTCTTTCCTAGACATCGTGGTTATTTAAAAACTGAGCGTTACCGAATTCCCGAGACAACTCATGGGGGTAATGACTGATTTAGATTTGGGAGTTGTCTTAAGCTCCGGAGATTTCACATAAGGGTGTCATAATTGATTCACATTTACGCGTTTTCTTTTCTAGACATCTAGGTAGTTTAATCACTGAACGTCAACGATTTCCGCAGACAACTAACGAGGGTCATAATTGATTCACATTGAGTTGTCTTCCCAAGACATCCAGAATATGAACACTATGACATAATAATTGGGCTTACAGTTTCCCGGGGGGATCATGTTAAATTTGTATTTCTCCTTTTTAAGTCGAGTGATAACCTTAAACATACATTGCTAAAACAGTGGTTTATCATAAACGTACATAGACCCAGTGCTGATAGAATTTGTGCCGTGGTTTCAGCCAATGGGCTTAAGGGTAGGATGATTATGTTTATAAATAAATATAACTTTCGCAGTTCAAAGAGAGTAATTCATAAACAAGGTTGAAATAATTAGAGGTTCATATAATTTTATTAAGTTGATTGAAAATGACTGTTCGACATGGAATTAGGAAGTTGTATACAGTGCCGATGGACGAGTGGTAGGCGTATCAAAATCCAGATCAGAGAATCATGGGTTCAATTCCCGCAAGGAGCTTCGTTGGTGATTATTAGTGGTTTAGTAGATTTGCCAGCATAAATTTACTTGAACATTGGTATACAACTGTTTCATATTTATTAATGTAATATATAACAATATTCCGAGAGCGAAATTGATAATAACTCTAAAATGAAGAAACCAATGAATAAACATAACAAATATAGTCCAATTCCACTAGCAAATGAATTCATACACGAGTAATTTTACATTTCTATAAGTGATAAATTATTAAAAACAGACATGCTTAAAAAACCGTTTTGATATATGTAAAAAATGACAAAAATCTAGATTCAAGGATAAAAGAAATATGCATCCTTAAATATATATCGCATATATACTTTTGACCAAAATTTAGTTGTCCCGTCATAATTTTTTTTTCAAAAATCTAAAATTGTTGCCATTTATATTAAAGAGTTATATTTATTTATCAAACAAACAAACAAACTGTCTTCAAGTATTTCCCGTTTTGAGGCAAACACAGACTATACAAAGCACAAGGCTGACACAAGAACTAACGAGAGTGATTAATATAAGTTGCAATAGCTTGTTTCGCCATTGTTGTAAATTTAAATAAGTTTAAACTAAGAACAGATTTTCTAAGTCACACAGTTAACAATGCAAACATAATTCCTTACATGATTTAATGTCCCTCAAACACTGTATACCTCCAACATGAAATAAATTCCGATAAAGTTCTCCTGGCCTTAGAATGTTTATTCTTTAAACACCCCTCTTCCTTCTCTCTTTTAAATGATCACAGCTATTATTTAGCAATAACGCTGTCCCATCTATTGAAGTTAGCCTGCAGTTCTAAGTAATGAAACTGTTACATAAGATATAATCTAAGTTTTTACAGCGTCGATTAAGTTATGGATATATTGTACATACATTGGGTAGATATATTGCATGCAGATGATCTTGGTATTGTTTTATTCAAAAGAAGTTGTTGAACACTTCAATAATGTTTCAAAGCTAATGGAGATCACCAAAAGGTACAAAAACAAAAAAGACAAAGAAATAAAACAGTGATATATATGCTTATTGACTTAAAAAAACATAATAACAAAATGGTTGTTTAGTTCAGTTTATAAAAAAAAACATTTTAATAAGTATGGAAATATTCATGGAATAAGACAAATATTTCATATACATGTCAAATTGAACATTCATATACATATGATTTCTCTGTTGGAGTCAACCCTCTCATTCTGAAATGAAAAGTTGTAGCCGTTTCCATGTTTTAACATCCATTCTTTTCTACTTAATTGATGTTTTGAAGGCAAAAATCGCTTTGCCCTCCACTAAACATAAATATTGGAGGCCATGAACATGTCTAATCGTTCCATATTTACAAACATGTTGCCCAATGCACTGTTAATAGCAGCTTTTGTCTAAATGAGAGGAAGAATTGATAGCCTACAGATTTTTACATGTTTAAAAAGTGTTAAAATATAGCAAGACCTCTTAAATAAAGCTCATCTATTTCAAACGTTTTTAACAAGTTATTCGGTTAGTTTTGGAAAGGATGCTAAATACATACCTGTTTCATGCATAAATAGTTTTATCAAAGCAACACAGACAGAAATGAAGTGACAATATCTTATCTAAAACCACCAAAACCAGGGTGCCCTCTGGGTTCTGAAAGGTAACCGGTCTTTATGGGGGTTTAGAGTGGGCGAAGCCCCCCTGATGCCCCTGAGGTTTAGGCATTCTAAGAGTCTAATTTAATCATACCTGTACATGTTGATAAAAGACAAAGTATTAATATAAATTAAAGTTTAATATACGAATAACACATTTAATTAGAAATTTAATTAGCACATTGTCATGCAGTAACATTTGAAATATATAAATGTTAAAAAGTGAAGAAATATACGTAATCTGTTTGACATCAATCCTGTCATGGATGTTATATATGCATTTCTTTTTGTTTTATTACCAGTCTCGTATGAATTGCCCAGTCTTGGTCATTTACACTATCATCAGAGGAAACATTTTTCATGACCTGCATTTGAAATGAGGACCTCTACCTTTGCCGTCTTTTGGCCATTGGACTTGTTCGGGTGACTGTCCACTGTAATTCAATAATAATAAGGTATAGAACATCATTTAGTCATTATTCTATAAGGTTATTCTAACTAATTTCATTTATATCTGTACTTCACATTCATGATAAATTTCATGATTTAAAATAGATACAAACACGCACACACCCATACACAAACATACACGCACGCACGCACACATACACACGCAATCACACACGCACGCACGCACACACACGCACGCACGCACGCACGCACACACGCACGCACACACGCATACACACACACACGCGCACTAACACACATACACACACATATAGTAATCAACTGCAATTAGGTTTCACTTTAAACTTCTTTAAAAATATAATTCTTAAGCTAATAGGCAAATAAGGAAATATGATAAATCAATATGAAATGCAAAGGTACACTTTTTTTTATTTACAGACAATGTATGATTTCAATTGAACTGACCTACAAGGTGCCATTTAATTTGATTGCCTCTCATGAGAGCTTCAAGGGACTGACGGAACTTTACTGAAGATTTTTCTTCGCCAAGGAACAAGGTCTTCCAACTAAAACATTTAAATTTGTATCTGCATTTTTACAGTACAATCCGCTCATGGTATAATTATTTAACATGAAGTTAGTTATGTCTCAATTTTGTTATTCTACTTTAACTATTATAATTATAATACTTTAGTAATGTTTATGGGGACATACTTTACAAAGACATACACCATGAAAACAGTTATTCAGGGACGGACATAACATTGACATACAAGTGTACCCTAATAGTAGCTATTCTGGCATGTACTTTACAATGACAAACACCATGGGGACAGTTATTCAGGGACGGACATTACATTGACATACACTATAGTAATAGTTATTTGTACTTTACAAAGTCACACGCCATGGCGAGGTTAATCAAGGACGGACATAACATTGACATTGACTATAATAATAGGTATGAGGACATGCACCACCACACCACACCATGGTGGACAGTTATTCAGGGCCAAAAAATATATTGACATGTATACAATATACATTAATAGTTATGAGGACATGTACATTAAAAAGACATACATCGCGGGAACAGTTATTCAGGGACCGACATAACATTGACATATACTATAGTTATAGTTATGAGGACATTTACATTGAAAAGACACTCATCATGGAGACAGTTATTTAGGGACGGACACAACATCTAATAAGCACAACAATGTTATCTGTCAAAACATGCACATACAGTCAGTTAAATACGCCAATTCTGAAATTGCTGAGAAGTTGCGATGTTGCTGTTAAAGAATATCCTGAGCTTGCCGGAAAAGGCAGAATATTATCTCGAAAATGTCTTTATTGTTTGTATTTGTTTTAAATTAGACACCCTCTGCTTCATCAAAACATAAAGTTGTGCGCATAAAGAGCGCCTACAGATCACATATAAGCAAAATTGTTGTCTGTGTCATAAGAAGCTTACTGAATTTACTAGATTTAATCTGGGGTAGGAGTTCTCATGCAATTTCTTCTTACTGTGAGATAGTATTCCTTTCGCGGAAACACGTGCCAAAGAGTGGGTTTGACAAAAACAACATCAGAGCGAAAATACAAAGAACACAACCAATGGCAAAATCAAAGACTGATAGGTCAATAAGCACTAAACAAAGGTGAAGCAGTTCGCCTTAGAAAAGGTGAGAAATGGCCAACTGAAGGACAATAGTGGGCGGTAGGTCGTACATTGCAGAGAATGGCGAAGGAGGTTCGTACCTCAGAAATTGAATACACTTGCTTAAGTCTAACGTAAAGCCAATGCTTATAATAGACCTCGATGCATACATATTACAATCTCATGATATAATGACACCAAGGTCGAAAATTCCTGAACAAGAACGACCTGATTAAACCAGGAAATAATTGCTTTCCAACCTCAGAATTATATGTATATATTATCACTTGTTATCATTGTTAGTAATTGCAGGGAATATTATACAAAACTGGTGCTGATTTCAAAACATGTGTAGCTAGTATATTGAAGAACTTAAAAAGATCAAAAGTGTTTGTTTACGCTTTAGCATCCAGACTGGTTACACAGATAAACATCAATCAGAGTCCTAAGGCATTAACAGTGTAATTATGTGTGTTTAGTAGGTATAGATGAAAAGGAGTCTAATCTGTATATAACTGGCACACTTTCTACTCCTTTGTCTCGAGAAATATCAAGCTATTCACTGCAAAAACTGAAGAAATAAAAAAAAAGATTGAAAATGTACGAATAAATGAACAAAAAGTAGCAACACGTCTTTAAAATAGGACAATCATTGTTGTTATTTTTTTTAATGTGATTGTTGAAATTAATAATTTCTGTTCATAAGCTGTATTTCAAATGTACTCTTGAGAAAGCGTTATTCTGCACCAGATGTTGTAAGTTTTATTTTGTTTTTTACTTATATACTTTGAATTAAATGTAATATTCGCTTAATAGAGCAAACAAAACGTGTGAATAGAATCATAGCACAGACCAATAACAAATAGTAAGATATGTTCTTAATCAGGTTCATAAAATCATGATATTGTCTCAGAGCCAAGGCCTGAAACGACTGACAAAAGGCATTAAAAAGTCATTTAGGAATGAAGCAACCAGTATAAATTACTTTTAAGGAACCAACTTACTCACATAATGCTTCAGTTAAGATACATTTCAAAAACGTGATTTTTATCTACTAAAACATTACCTTATGTTGTCGTACGCCAATTAAAGCTCGGCCTTGCTGGTTCGTCATCAACTCCCGGACCTGTTAATACAATGAGAAGGGTACATTGAGACTATCAAAGGCATATTCACAATGCCAAAATGGTGAAACTCTTCTATTTATTTGTGGTAGAAACCCTGTTAAAATATTGTGGTCTCGCCAACTTAGGTAGATTTGTTTACGCCGGATTCGACCAATATACAATGATTTAATTTGCATTACTTCCCCTTAATCACACATTCTATTAGATCAATGTTTATTATTTTCTGATCCTTTACATTTCAATATCATTTGTAAATCGGACTTCATACATTATACATGTTATCAAAAAATTGTCCCTCTGTTACATCAAACACTCTTCCAAATGACATATTTCCGCTACAAACGTATATGACGGTCTGCACATATTGTCTAATTACTGTTTGTTTGGATAAGCGTTTCTGATCCCAAGCATCATAGCTGTTTTTGTTTGGATAACGGTCATATATACACATATATGGCCCCGACCATAGATATTTGTACAATATGTTTTATTACGACACGCACACCATTATGTTAAAAGCACTTGCGACTTGTCTATATATGGCTTAATCGTAACTGATTTGCTGTACATGTCATTCTTTTGAATCGTTTACACACTAAAAAAGTCCAACAGAGGTGACGGCTGACATCTTTATTTGATGAAATATGGGGTGCAGAGCTGCATCTCCTGGTTTCATATTGTTTGACATCAGAATCTGCAAAGAAGACCCAAAACCAATGCTTTACACAGAATAAAATTACCATTTATTTCTGTTCAAGTATGACAAATGCCTGTAAAAATGATTTGAGGCATACAGAACATTTTATGTGGTCAATAAATTTGATAAATAGTGCATCAAAGATCATGATTTCAAAACAACTGAAGACAAATTTCATAAATTATAACATCTATAGGACATTTTACAATAAGTTTTCAACGATTCTACGGTTAAACACTACTACTTGAATACACAGAAGAATTTTTGAGGAGTCAAAACCACTCATGAAATTCTCCTGTGAGATAATATTCCTTTCGCGGAAACACTTGCCATCAAGTGGTATTGAATTCCGGAAATGACAACTATTTGACCAGCACATATTCTTGTCCTTGAACATCCTTCTAGAGCTTCAGCATCCAGGCTGGCTACACAAATAAACATCAGTCAGAATTTTGAGGCATTTTCAGTATAATTAGGTGAATTTAGGAGGTATAGATAAAAAGGGGTCTAATCTTGATTTAACTGGCACAGGTTTTACCCCTTTGCCTTGAGAAATATAGAGTTATTCGCTTCAAAAACTGAAAAAAATGAATACATGATTTAATATGTACGAATGAGTCAACGAAAGGTAGCAACATTTCTTTAAAACAGTACTATCATTGTTGTTCTTTTTATTGATGTGATTGTTAAAGTTAATGTTTTCTTGTTCACAAGCTGTAACTCAAATGTACAAACAAGAGAGCAAACAAAACGTGTGAATAGAATCATAGCACAGACCAATGACTAATAGTAAGATATGGTCTTAATCAGGTTCATTAAATCATGATATTATCTCTGAGCCACGGCCAGAAACGATTGACAGAAGGCATGAAACAAAGTCATTTAGGAATGAAGCAACCAGTATAAATTAACTTAAAGGAACAAACTTACTCACATAATGCTTCAGTTTTGTTACATTTCAATATCGTGACCTTGATCTACTAAAAAATTACCGCATGTTGTCGTCCACCATTTAAAGCTCGGCCTGGTTGTTTCGTCATCATCACTCTCGGGCCTGTGAATATAATAAGAAGGATACATTGAGACTATCAAAGGCATATTCACAAAAGACAAAATGGTGAAACTCTTCTATTTATTTGTGATATCTTTTTACAGTGTACATTTTTGTGGTATTTCCAAGTTCACACAAACTGTATATTTCTTCAAAATTATTAAACATTTACATTATTTTTGCAATACTTTGACATATACTTTGAGGCAATTCAAGTTATTTGCTTGTGTTTTGAGGGAAGAAAATGGGCGTTGCTACCTGACCACTTATCACTTGTCAATATTTAACAAGCAGATTTTTTTTATATAACATACCCATGACTGTTTGTTATATCCATTGGCAAAACCAAAGTGCCAGTCATTAATGTTCAACAACCAAAGATTTGTTAGTGAACACAAAATCATTTATATGACTCATTCGAAATTTTACGGTTGATGGTATTGATTACTGTAGTATGTTTGTGTTAAACCACTGCGAGCTTATCTGAAATGTATCTTGTTTTGCCTTCTTTAAATTAATGCTTTTTGATCTTAGTATTGACCAAGTTATTGCTAAATTTCACTTTTCTAATTTGTATCCTATAACACATGCTTATGATTGTTACAAGTCAGATCAATTCATTCATGGAGCGTTATGTTTGCAAGGATCCAATGAGTTAGATTTTATTTTTTCAATTCTGCAATTAATTTAAATCATTGAAATAGTCCATGGATGGGCGGGAACAGAGTTTGAGTATTTATCAGTCTTTCAGTGTTGTTAGAATTTAGGGCATAGTTCGTAGACATTTAAAGTAATCCTGGTTAGAGATATCCCTCACGGAACAGAAACAATGAGTTGTGGTGCGACGGGGGATTGAACCTGCGGCATCTGAAATGATAGCCCCTTAAAGTACCTAACCACTAGTTCACGTCTCTGGCACAATGTTCCAGCATCAGTCTCGCTGTTGAGCTTACTGTTTAAAGTGTTTCGGTTAACTAAGACTGATTTTACCAAAAACACGTTGAAATAATTGGTACCAATAGCTTTATTGCCTTGCATTTGACAGTATTGGGCAATTTTGAGTCTCCGGTATGCTTTTTAACCGAGGAAAATTGTCTCTTATGTACCGTTACTGTATTGGTCCGTTTCGAAAACAGTTAGATCACCCGGGTCTCCTTGTATCTATTCTGCTATAGGGATTTGAAATTCCATTTCATTTAAAGTCTTTAAATACAGTAGTATACATTAGTTGAAATTGCATTTTATTTGTTTAAGGAGTGAATTGCGGGATTGATGTCATTATCGGAGTATGAACGCAATTGAGCTGGTCGAAGTGTGTGGAGTCCGACTCCACGCATATTTTGTCCAGCCTAATTGCGTTCATACCCCCGATTATGACATCAACAACGCAATTCATTAGTTATATTTACACCAATAGTTCAATATTTCATTCAATAATTGTTAAAAAAACACTTCATGTCATTTAAGAAAACCTTTCAGTAATCCTGTCTTACCCATTCTGTAAATAGAACGACTAGACAGTAACCGGAAACATTTTTTCAAATGACGTCATAATAACGCGGGAAAAGATCAACCACTTGAACTCACTTTTAAACGTAATATTGAAACATTTATGGCAACAATACATTTAAAATATAATATATTAACACTTTCTTATGTGTTTATTTATATTTTACGGGACCTGCTGACACAATACAAACAATAACATGATCAATAGTTTACATGTATATGTTAAGCGATAAATTGCGATCCGAACATATCCGAAAATGTTGCGTCAATCGATTGATAAACGCAATTGCCGAAAGGCAGTTCATTTAAGGAATGGAAGTTGAGGTGTAATTGTAATGTTTTAGCCAATGAATGGGCAGCACAGTTGCAAAGTTGAGCACAATGTGCTAGCGATGTACTTAGCAGAGGATACGACCACTACTTGTGCGAAAATATGTACATGTTGGCTATTTTGAAAAGGGGCGCTGTTCCCACTATATCCAATTGAGGATTCCAAATGAAGATTTCTTATTCGAAAAATTCTTAACGGGATTCCTCTTTCAAACAAAATTTAAAACAAATTTTCAAGTTAGCTAAACAACCATTGATTATATTTATGGCTATATTTTCACTTAAGAAAATAAAATTAAAAGTGATTATTCGGTTGAAATCCCATTAAAAACACGTGGATGCACTGTTTTTTGGTCTTTCTTGAAAGGAAACACGTCATTGTTTTCGCTAGAGTGATACGAAGGTCACTAGCCATCTTTCTGCCCAGGTATGAATCTCACTAATATCGTCGTTTAGTTGACCTGCTGCATGGATAGGAATGTCTACCATTATGTATAGAGCAGTATCCTCTGCAAAAAAAATGAACAGGTTGCAGTATTTCACAAATGATGTCTTTTATATGCACAAGGAAGAGAAGAGGTCCGATAATAGATCTGATTTCGTTTTAAGGTACATGACCACGTTACTCCGAAAAATATGAATGTCGGCCGATTTCAATGAAACTTGGAACAAACAATTGTCAATGACTCTTCTTTAACGAGGTGTAATTTTTTTTTGTTTTGAATCCCGTCTTTTGTTGATTTACAGCGCCACCTAGCGGACACGTGCTATTTGGCGCTAACATTGATAAAACCGTAAAAAAATATAACTTTACGGCTTTTTTTTACCCAAAAAAATCGGAATATAATTTATTGTACGATGAATAAATAATCCTATAATTTTAGTATAAGTATTTAAGAAAAAAATAATTAATTTTAAGTTTTATGACAAAAAGGCTTTAATAAGAAATCGCCAAAAACAGATACCCATCGGTGAATTTGACGTATTTATCTCGAAAACGAACTCGGGTAGGGTATGTTTTTATTTAGTCATAGGAAACGGAACGGAATAATGAATAAAATTATGTAAAAAAATAAAAAAATGACGGTGAGGTTAATTGCTAAAAGATATAAGTAACCTAAGAAAATTGATAGAGTTAGCGTGATTTCTACGCCACCGTCAACGTCAATAAAAACACGTCAAGTTAGTGACGCCATAGGTTTGTTTGATGCATGAGAATAGTTGTGCAGTGTCATTTTGTTTATGCAAATGATTTTAATTTCACTGTTTGCAAATGTTGTGAATTGCAATCAGAATTACGAACAAAGTCAGAATACTGATAATATTGTTTGTCATTTGTTATATATGTTCTGAATTGATATATAGTAGTTATGTATACGGGAGCGAACTAATTAACGTTAGTAAGCTTTCTAAACATATAATTAGATAACGAACTTAAGTTTAGTGGAAATGCCGCGAAATTGTCATTTATACGTTACTGACGTCATTTTAAACGGATTGTCCTTCCGGGCACGTTCCGTTAACAACATCCGGTAAAGATGAGGAGGAAAAAAGGTCAGTTTATTTCTAAGAGTAACGCAAATCGAACCTCAATAATAAACAACGTGAATGTGGAGAAGAAAACATGCATTTCTGTTCCCGAAACCGTCCCGCCTTGGCTAGAAGGTCGCAGAGTCGTAGAAATCTGTGTAATTTTGGAAAGATTAAGCTCCTGTAGTTCTTGTGGAAACAGTTTTTGCATCAATGGCATTGTAGGGGAAACTATATATGGCCTTGGATCTATCCTTCATATCAGCTGCAACACCTGTAGGATGGTTAATCTGGTGCCTACGGGAAAACGGCATTCCACGAGTGACGGCTCCGCAGCTAGAAGATGTTTTGATGTCAACACTAAATTAGCTGCAGGTAAATTTTGTCACCATATCAATAGCCAGCGTTGTGCCAACAAATGTAGTGAATGATGTTAGACTTGGCACATAATGTATAAGTGAATTAACGTCAATACATACAGTATAAAAAACGCCCTGACATATTGTAACGAAATTTGATTCCATTGATTCCATTTCATAGATTCGTCATTTCCTAGAAAAAAAGCATTATTTCTAAAACAACATTTAAAGCAGTAAAATGAACAAAAGTATAAAATGAGTGCACCATGATTATCGATTATTATGTGAAGGCGTCAATAGCGCTTAGTTTACTTGGTCGAAAACAAGCTTGTTGTGTATCTCTTTTAGCGATGATCAACGCAGGTGTAGGAGAGTCTCAGATCAGTGCGATATTTGCTGAACTCAATCTGCCTGGAATCAGTAAGACATAAAGAGTGTATGAGGGGAAAACATACGAAACAGCGGTTGGCGTCTCTGACATCGAAATTGAGCATATTGAAGACATCCCACCCTGCCCTGCTGAATGCAGTGAAACGCCCCATGCGTACAGGCAAGATGATGTCATCGTCTTCGACCTTGAGACTACAGGATTAGGTAAATAATACATGTTAAATAAAGTCAATTCTACAAATGAGAATACATGTGTTGTATAAATGTTTGTCTAAGCCACTGATATCTAAAAGTTTATCCAAACAGTTACTGAGAGTATTTTGCTTTCAGGGACAACTAGCAGCATTGTACAGATAGCAGCTTTGCACGTGTCCTCGGGACAACACCTGAATTTATTCGTAAAACCCAAATGTGGATACATTCCCACTACTGCCTCCAATATAACAGGTCTCGAGTTCCATGGTGGGGTATTATACCAGCACTGTAAAGAAGTGACGAGCGTGGCAGCCAGCGAAGCACTTCTTGCCTTCAAACGCTGGCTTGAGGCATTTGGAAGTCATATTTTGCTTGTGGCACACAATGTCATGTTTGACGCAAGACTGTTAGTAGCAAAATATCAAGAAGAAGGAATAACTGTCCCAGAAACTATAGGCTTCGCAGACAGTCTGCGTTTATTTAGAACAGTTTACCCCGGGAGACAGAATTACCGCCTGGGAAGTTTAGTTCACGATATTGCAGGTGTAGACTTCGGAGCTCATGATGCCTCTGAAGACGTGTACGCGCTTTCTTCAATTCTCCAGTTGCAAACAAACCTAGATAAACTGTCGAATTATGCTACTACTGGGTCATCCGTGAAATTCAAACTTCAGGAATTAAACAACGAAAAACTATACAAGGGATCATATACAAGTTTTGTTGGGTCAAAAATAATATCAAAAGCACAGGCCACGCGCCTATCTAGGAGTGGAATTTCAATAGAACACTTGAAAAAAGTATATTCAAGATCGGGCCTAGATGGTATGCAGGCTGTATTGAAAGATCGGGGTGCAGGGAAATTTTACACAAAATTGGCATCAGCGCTTGATGCAGTTTTTAGCGAGAATAAAATTAATTTAAATTAGAATCGATCATGGCTTCTGAGTTTATCCCAGTTTTAATAGGTTCATAATAACCGTAAATTCTTGTTTCAATTCTGTAGCTATATTTCAGGTAGTAAGAATTTGATTTTCCTACTATTTTCTGATATTCTACTTAGTTCCGATACTGGAAAATATCTGATTAAAAATAAAAAAGATACAGATACCATCGTTTATGGACGAATAGAACGTTCCATCCACAACTATTCTCATGCATCAAACAAACCAATGGCGTCACTAACTTGACGTGTTTTATATTGACGTTGACGGTGGCGTTGAAATCACGCTAACTCTATCAATTTTCTTAGGTTACTTATATCTTTTAGCAATTAACCTCACCGTCAATTTTTTATTTTTTTACATAATTTTATTCATTATTCCGTTCCGTTTCCTATGACTAAATAAAAACATACCCTACCCGAGTTCGTTTTCGAGATAAATACGTCAAATTCACCGATGGGTATCTGTTTTTGGCGATTTCTTATTAAAGCCTTTTTGTCATAAAACTTAAAATTAATTATTTTTTTCTTAAATACTTATACTAAAATTATAGGATTATTTATTCATCGTACAATAAATTATATTCCGATTTTTTTTGGTAAAAAAAAGCCGTAAAGTTATATTTTTTTACGGTTTTATCAATGTTAGCGCCAAATAGCACGTGTCCACTAGGTGGCGCTGTAAATCAACAAAAGACGGGATTCAAAAAAAAAAAATTACACCTCGTTAAAGTAGAGTCATTGACGATTGTTTGTTCCAAGTTTCATTGAAATCGGCCGACATTCATATTTTTCGGAGTAACGTGGTCATGTACCTTAATCACCAGCAGCAATACAGAATGAATGGTAAGTCGAAACAAGTTCGTTAGTCGATGAATCTTTTGGAATGAACCCGGATTGAAAATGGATTAGGAGTTCTGTTATTCGAACGAAATTGAAGCTGTTGAAAGCTTTGCTTATAACACTAAGCAAGGAAATTGGACGATAACTTAATGCGTCTTATGGATAGCACATACATTTTGAAGCTTCCAATTTTGGGGCACTTTACCTGACCGCGGAGATTGGTTTAAGAGGACTCGTAGGGGATGAACTATTTTACTTTTTTTTTTCATTATATAGCTATTTACAAAATCAGATCCTGATGGCTTTCCGGTCTTTAGGACCTTGATGGAGTCAATGACATCTTGGTGTGATATATCAAACTCAACCATGGTTGGCGTTTCTGATTATGGAGCATTAATGGTATGATTGTCAGTACTTATATCCTAGTTGATACTGTAGGTGTTCCGTTTTTGTGGTTAAAGGCAGTTTCCTTAAGATTTTCGTTGCTAGGTAAAATTGAAGCTGCCATGTTCTAGTCCATTTTCAATATCGATGCTTCAATGTTTAGCAAGTACAAACAATTATATGCTATTTATAACATACAGTATGTAATGTGCAGTGAATACTAAGTCGAAAATAGTAGCGTAAGGTTATTTTAAAAAAAAAAGAAATATAATAGAAATGAAACTTTGTCTGCAGCATTAATATCCGCCTTTAAAAACGATTTGGTAGTGACAGTTATAACCATGTGTTCCACGAGACTCACTGAATCGGTATGGCTGCTTGTGGATTCTGTTATAAAATTGAGTTACATCTGATTGCAAAACACAAGACTCGTCGTTAGATTTTTAAATTGATTGTTGATGAAAATGATTATTAATCTTAATAGAGCAAATAATAAAGAGAGCAAGAGTTAAATAACAAGCCAATGATAGTATTAAATAGTAAAGGCCAAATGTTGGATATTTAAATAATAAACTAAAATCGCTGGAAGGGTAAATATTCAAATGTATTGATGTATTAATTCATTAAAATAAGTTGTTTAAGTTGCTCCGCCTGCATCAGTGATATGAAAAAGGTTGACTTTGTGAAATTTGGAGTTCAACGTGGATTTTTGATGGATTTATTTGACGGGCATTTTAAAACGCACTTTGGATGCAAAATAATTAATTGTACTTAATTGTACTTGATTAAAGGTTTCATGATGTGGGAGTAACTGTCGTATGTGAAATAAATGTGAATTGTTTTTTTTAGCATGAAATAATGGATTTATTTGAAGTAGGCCAGAAGTAGGATAGCAGCATGATAAAATTGCAGAATGTTGACACAACTTATTTGGCCTAATTACTGTAAGTTGTATTCAATTAGCTTTCACTTTAAATAGTCAGTAACTTTTAAAATAATATCGGTATATCAATGAAATGCAGGTAGGAACAGTAATGAATTATGTATGGATGTCTCTATTTTAAAAGTAATTCAGTTAAAAGGGTATTTTTAGGTAATAAGGTAAATGTGAATGTTAAAAACAAACAAACAGAAAGGTATTATTTGACCTGTTCAAAACAATTTACATTTACATAGTAACATGTGTACTTACATCACTATACATGAAGCATGTTTATATAAATATTTGAGTTTTTTCCTTCGGACTCAACGTACTTTAACCAGCCCAACTGCGCTCATACCCCGATAATGACATCAGCCCCACAATTCATTCCCTAAATATCCTTGATGTGGGTGCATATTTATTGTTCAGATCCCTAATTGACCAACCAATCAATAATTGACATGGATATTTGTGCCAATTGCCATATTGTCTCACTGTAGTAAGTGTAATAAAGTGCATGACGCAGACGACAGAACAGAACAGAAATTGTATTCGACTAAAGCATAAAAAGCTCATCGTCATAATAATATGTATAGAAACAAAAACATGGCACGTGACAATTATAACATAAGTAATATTTACAGATTATTTATATTTTTACATAAATACTGTGAGAATGAGTATACACATACAAATATCAAGAGTGTTGCCAATATATGGTATAATGTACAAAGTTAATGATTTTGGTAATATATATATATTCCTTTATATATATATATATATATATATATATATATATATATATATATATATATATATATATATATATATATATATATATATATATATATATATATACATACTGATTCGCGGTAAATTAATACAAACAAGGTTCATGATGAGTATGAGATACAATTATGTGGCTAATTTATAAGAATAATATTGGTCATAAAATATATATATATTATATCAATAAATCTACACATTCAAGTGTGATCACTGCAGGTTATGATGCAATTAATAAAACAACATGTATAATAGTCATAGCTACAAGCGAACTGAAAGGTAAGAGGGAAAAAATATAATTATTGTTGTACTATGTTAAAAACTCACGTACTTTGAAGGACGTATCACAGTAATCTCTAATTTCATTAAGATAGTTTGGTTATTACTTTGCCATAAAACAATATATTTCATCAAATTCGGAATATAGTGACTCGTCCTCAATATTATTTAAATACAGTTTAATTAAAGATTGTACATTTTTTTATGTTTAGTTTTTTCGATGATAAGCGTAATTTAGATAAAATATTTTTACACGTTGAATTTCTAAAAGACTGAGATTTGAGGATTGTTCAAAACTAGTCTTAATTTCTTTTGAATGCATCTGGAGGGAGGAGAACACAATTCTATCCGAGACCTCCAATTGCTGATATAAATATATCTGACTCTACTTTTTAGTACGGGAACAAACCCTTCAATTCTTCCAGACCCAGGGTATACCATACTTTATAAAAACCAGGTGATTGGAGAATCTTAAGAACTTTTGGTACCTAGTTTGTAGAAGAATTATTCTCAAAACTTGATCATATTCTATAACATTTAAAATACAATTATCTTGCCAAGTTAAGTTTTAAGAAATACTTAACACGTATTTCAATATTTATTATACAAAGGGAACGTACCCAACTCTCCATACAAAGCTAAGTATTTGTTAACAATGCGGTAACATTCAACACCCGTTTACAGAACTTCTTGTGGACTATTTCTACAACGTCTTAATTCATATATCCAAAGATTTCAGAACCATAGTTAAGAACTGAAAAAATGCATGCGTCAAAAAGATTAAACATTATATTTATTGGAACGTTGATATAACGACCTAGCGCCATCAAAGATGGTGAGATATCAACCCCTTTCAAGCTAAAGTTTTTGTAGCTTTCATACATTAACCACCCCTAGACAATTGAAAGAACTAACAACTTCCATTTCCTTGTTATTATTAAACGATTGATCATTATTCCACAATCTTCCACCATTCATGAAAACCATAACCTTAGTTTTATCTATGTCAACTTTGAGATTCTATTTGCGACAATAGAACCACAACTCTGTGATAAAGCATTAATTAAAATGTTGCAATTTAAACATGTCTTTACTGATGATGAAGCCTTGTTTTAGATTTGTAAATGGTCATGCAATGAAGCTACCTGTAAAGATTCATTGAATTTGGCCTGGTAGTTTCAGACATTTTTTAAAGCAAAACAGTAAGTCGGCCATTGTGTTGTTGTTGTTTGTGGATCAGTCTCAATGCCTTGTTGTATTTATGTAGAGGGACATGCAATAAAGCTTCCTGTAAAGTTTCAGCGAATTTGTCCTGGCAGTTTCAGAGGAGATGTTCTTTAAAGCAAAACAGGAAGTTGGCCTGATTGTTGTTGTTGTTGATCAACCGCGACCCCCTTGTTGTATTTTTGTAGAAGGTTTCCCAAGGAAGCTTTCTGTAAAGTTTTATTTAATTTGAACTGCTAGTTTTAGAGAAGTATTTTTTTAAAAGCAAAACAGGAAGTTGGTCATTTTGATGTTATTGTTGTTGATCAATCGTAACCCCCTTGTTGTATCTTTGTAGAGGGTCACCAAAAGAAGCTCCCTGTAAAGTTTCATTGAATTTGGACTGGTAGTTTCGGAGGAGATTTTCTTTTAAAGCAAAACAGGAAGTCAGCTATTTTGTTGTTTTTGCTGTTGTTGTTGTTGATCAATCGTGACCTTTTTTGTACTTTTGTAGAGGGTCACCCAAGGAAGCTTCCTGTAAAGTTTCATTGAATTTGGACCAGTAGTTTCAGGGAAAATGCTTTTTAAAGCAAAACAGGAAGTAGGCCATTTTGTTGTTGTTGTTGTCGATCAATCGTGACCCCTTCTTGTACATTTATAAAGGGACACCAAATGAAGCTTCCTGTGAATTTTGCCAGGTAGTATCAGAGGAGATTTTCTTAAGCAATCGTTGAAGGACGGACTGACGGACGGAAGGACGGACGGACATCATTAAAACGAAATTAGTCCATGGTTCACATTCTGCTAACTCTACACACGTAACAACAATGTACAATCTATAGAAACTCCAAGACCACGGGTTAAAAAGTGTTGTTAGCGAGCAAACGCTTTATTGAAGATGAATAGGCGGAAAATTGATTTTTTTCTTGCTTTGCGTTTGTTTGTTAAAAAAAAACTTACCGTTTGAATCCAAAGTTTTTCGAAACATGAGTTCAAAGCTTCTGTTACTTAAGCAAGTAAAAAGACAACGTAAACGCACTTAATGCTTGGAAGAAAAATCAATGACGTCATTTCTGGTATGACATAAGTTGCTTAAAATTTAAGAGATTTTGCAATTTAATTAGATTGACGATCATTGTAAGTAAATAAGTATAGAAAATAATATATATTTTACTTCAGTTTCAGATTGCAATATACTTCACCACGTGAACACCAAAAGTAAAAGTTCACTCGTTAACAATAGCTTTTGGTTCTCATTCGGTGTAATATATATATCTCACACTGAAGAAACAATTATCCTCTCTACCATTTGTTCTCATATAAGTACAATAACTCAGCTCTGATGAATTTTTAATCTCTCTTCTTTTTAAATGTTGATTTTCTCTCATTTATTGTCTGTTCGGACTTAGCCTTGTGCCTTTAACTTGGGTCTTTGATAAATGTTTGCTAGTGGACTTGTCCTTGTAGATTCCCTTTTTAAAATAAGCTAAGAAACCTTCACTCTCAACGAGTAAGCTTATTGAGCTGGCAATAGTTGCATAATATTCAAAGCTTTTGTCACACATCAATGAAAATATTTTGTTTTCTATGGCCATAAAACATAACGAAAGTCGTTGTAAGACATTTATTCCAATCCTTAGGAATTATTTGCACCATGTATGGTAATTGCAGTGCGTAATTTACATCAAAGTAGGCTTTTTTAACCAGGAATATATCAAAAGCGTGGAAATAAAACAAATAACCTCTACCAAGAACTGTTTTAACATATTCTTCCCTTTCAAAGGATTGCCAGTATTTATACATGTGTGTCTTTTATTTTCCAAAATCCTAATCAACTGAACAAGCAAAAGTTAGTATTTTTTTCACTATCAATTTGCTTAAATCAGACATAGTTTGTGTGACTGCGTAATATTTTGACATGTTAAAGTTTTACACTATTCGATGTTAAATTTCGAGTTCTCTCAATGAAATAAAGATGTATTACACATGGTTTTAACTATAAATAAAGATCTATATCTGCATGTTGCACTTCATGTATCATTTGTTAAAATTATCCACTTCTTGGTGGAGGAAACGTGGACGGCTCGGAACATGGATTGCCGCATGAGATCCCGATGTACTTGGTAGGATTGAAATTATTAACTCCCCATTGGTTTTGTTTGCACTCATTGAGATTTGACTCAAAACCTGAACATATCACTTCTTTGAGCCAGAAGCCAATGTCCTCAATGATGTCGTTCACTGAAATCGTTATCCATTCAACACCGTACCTGTAACACATAATTACGTATTATTTTCTTTAATGTACTCTTATTCCTTCATTTCTGATTAATTTTCTTCTTAAAGTTTGCATGAATTCAACCGTAAGATATGAAAAGCCGGATATATTTTCCATATTGCACAATGTGTTTTACTTATACATATCTTACAGAAGCGCATTGCGCATGAACAAAAATACTTCCGCATTACTACGCCAAAACACAAATGAGGACAATGTTCTATTGAAATTAAAGTAAACTGTAAATAGGAACTGTTATTATTTAGCCCATAAAATTTATTGCCAGACTCTACTTTAAAATCATATTTTTGCTTTCGACTTGTAAATTATTTTTATGAACAGCTAATTGCCAGACTTTAAGCCAATAACTTACTGGATGCCCAAAGATCTGCATGCGACTAGTAGATTTCTATGGAAATTGTAGTCATCATTCCATTTGTCCTCACAAACACCTCGCCACTTCTCATCTCGCAGTACTTCCAGACGGCCTTTAGTGGGATGACATCCATAGTCGGCCGCTCCGTAACACAGTCTCTATTGGCTACCTCCACTAGCTACAGCGTTTGTACATGGATCCTTACCGCTACACGTTAGAGGTACTGCAAGGATTAATAAAAGTGATCTTAAATAAACTGGTCTTTTTAATATAGAAACCAATCAAGAACGATTAATTTTCGAGTCATAATGGCCTCCCTTTTAAGGGTTGGTATTAGCTTTAACAGTGAATTAAACGGTGAAAAGGAAACAAGCGTAGAGTTTATATTTATTAATTTAAGCAAGATCAGACAGCTAAAAGCTGATGTGAATCTCTATCGAGTCCGTTTCCTGGTTAAAAAAACCAAAACTGCAGCCAATTGTATAGACAATGGTAAATAATTACCTCGGTAAGTTAAACCACCGATAAATTATGTGGTAATATTACCATGGCGGTAAATACGTTGTATAAAAGAAATTACCAAGGCGGTAAATTTACCAGGGTTAATTTTACCAAAATGTCCCATAATCCAATAGAGTGACGTCATTTTCCCGCACAGCTGTCAGATTGGAGGTATCTTTTTTTATAAAAAAAAATGAACGTCTACATTCCATTTCAAATCTAAAAGGCAGGTTTAATGACAAAATTCATTAAATCGGTCCAACAAGTTACATGGTAAATATTCAACAAAACAGTAAAAAATATTTATAAGCTATTCCCGTGGCTGATCAATAAAACCCATGCAACACTTCAAGGGGTAGGTTTATTCTGAATTCAGGGGTGTTACTCTTTACTTCATACAAAACGGTCTACGAATACCGCAGAAATGCGAACATTATTGCAAGTCACAATGACACAATATATCTGAATAATTTTAAAACAGAAATTAACTGACAAGAAATAATACTTACACAAAATACAAAAAAAATATCTTTGAATAAAATTTAATGGCATCGTCCATTTTTCTCACGCTGACACCTATGGAATTTATAGTCAGTTTCAACTTGTAATAGAAATGATGCACTTAGTTTCATAGAATTGATTCTCATTCAAGTGATCAATAATTCATATCTTTAATCTAATATGTACCATTGTTTCAGTATTCCATGTATTTCTTAATTAAAGCTGGGGGTCCATTGTTATATTTTAAACTGAATTATTGCTGAAATTAAGAATATATGTCAGCAAACACCACTGATGCTTTTAGTGTCAATACAGACACATATTGTAAATGTTCTAAGTCTTGATCTTTTCTATATCTCCTATGTGAAATGTCATTTCTTGAAGAATTCCATTTATTAAATGCTGCATCCAACCACTTTGCAAATTCATAAGCTTATTAAACTACATGCGACATTTGTATATCCGTTATGTTTATTATTAATGACCTAATGATCTTGAATCTTTTTCTTTGATCTTGTTTGTAGCATATATATATATGTTTGTATAATTATGTTCCTACCCATAGGCTTGCAGTAGCCCCAACTTGGCACTAAAAGTGCAATAATGTAAATAAACTTAATGAAATTATTTTTAGTGTCTGCTTATTTATGTCATCATTGTTTCTGTTTAAAATAGAATGAAACATGATCTCCTCAGTTATTGTCAGCACTATTTAATAATATTTTTTAACTATTTAAAAACTAAGCTGTCCCATTGTGGATGTCAAATTTAAGGGTTAGAAGTACTTACTCATATAGTCACCATATTTCCATTTTACAGGAGCATAAAGTCAATACACAAGGAGTGTAACATTTATTTTCTATTTTCATTTAACTATAAATGGTCTTAAATTCAGAATCAAAGTCAATTCTTATGTAGATACCAATAACCAGATTCAGCAATGTTAAACAGCATATAATACACTAGCGGCTCCATGAAGTTCTTTTTGTAATGTTTTCTTGACGGCACATTTGTCATATAACCTTGGGCCTCCACTGGTAGCAATCTAAAGAAAAGCAAAATTATTTTGTAATCATTAAAATTATATGTTGTCTGTGATAATCAGCTTCATATCATAAATGGCTGATTAATGAATATTGGGCGCGGATATGGAAATATGCTCTTTTTTTTTCTTTTTTTTTGGGGGGGGGGATGGGGTGACGGCGTTCCCCAGAGGCCAATGTTTCTATAAATTTGAAAGGTAAGTTAACAAGAGCGTCGGTAAAAGATGATGGCTTTCACATTAAACAAACCAGTTATTAATATTTTGCTTTCACTATAATGACAGTATTCTGATAATTTACAGAAGAAAAAAACATCTTATTTATATGTTCTAACATCACATTGGCTCTGCTGGCTTTCGCTGATGAAAAGCCTAAAATGATTATTTTTTATTCATTATCACAATTATGAAATGGTTGTGTGCAATTGAACATAAACATGTTTATCACAGAACTGTATATGTAACAGTATAACTATATACATTTTAACAAACTCAAAATATCATACTTGGGTATGTTGTCATACCACAGCTGTTGTTTTTGTCAAATATACAGTAAACTTTTATATTATCAATGCACATTAAAATACAGTATTTGGTTAGCAATCACCCCATTGTGTGCCTCTATATAAAAGAAAACTGTAGAAATAGACTATAGACTGAGGTATTTTTCCTAGAAAATGACGTCATCTATACAGTAGGTGTCATTTACTGTTCAATGTTTACAGGCGGTTCAATTTGATTGTAAATATTTATGTGCAAAATTCTCAAAATATGTGCAAAGTGGGATACATTTCAACAAAGTAAGGTCGAGACCTGCAATCAAGTGTTGGTCTCGAACCATTGCATTGAATTTTGAAAGATTTTGGAATTATTTAAACGCGAAACAAGGTAATTACATTCTTAAACTTCAGATTTCTTGTGTCACTGTTTTTGTACATGACATGTTCATGGGAATATTTTTTATGCATTAATTTGTTCACACAGTGGTTATTGGCGATTTCTTACCTCTGAATTCCTGTCTTCTATTGATATGGATGTAATGGAACAGTTTTCTATTCACGAAGTTTCAATTTGTCTTTAAAATCGACAAAATGAGTTGTGAATCGAGCGTTTGTTTATGTCTTGTCGGCCATCTTGATTCTGGTAACTGAGACGGTAAATCAATTTACCCACCTCTTGGAGGAGGGTAAATATTACCGCGGTAAATAGCTTGGTAAAATCTTAATTTTGTTTTATACAATTGCTTACCGCCAATTTACCAGAAAAATTACCGCCGGTAAAATATTACCCTGGGTAAATCTGTTTATACAATTGGCTGCTGGTGTCATTTTGCGAGGCTAAGAGAAGATAAACCTGGTTGGAATTGAAACAACAATCTCTTGGTCGAGAGGCAGACACCTTTACCACTCGACCACTCTCGATATCGGTATGATATAGAGTGTTTGTTTCTGATTCTTATTTTTTTGCATTGGTTGTTGTAGAGACGAGGCAAAATATACAAACTTTAGGAGTTTGTTTCTGTTAACTGAGGGTGGGGGGTCGGAAGTGCGATTTATGTTATTTCCACCTTGTCTTTTTTGTCATTTTTGTCAGTAAAATTTGATGATTTTAGTAAAATACAGGCTGTTCCAGTATGCTGTGATTGTGGCAAGCATGAAATCTTTCCCCCGCGTGCCATGTATTGACATTTGAACATGAAAAACTTTAAATGATCGCAGTATTTGAAATACTTACCGGAGAATCGTGTTCTTTGGAACTTCTATTTGAAACAAGCGTCTTTATTGAATAAAATCGTAAATAAACTGATCTGGATCGGAAAAACACTTTTATAATGGGTGTTCCATATTTAGGTACTGTTCCAATTTAGGTACTCGCCGACGCGTGTTCTTATGTTTAAAATACTCATCGAAGTTGTCATTGTGGGATAATCTTTGACTTAAATGTTTAAATAACTACGTGTTGACAAAGCAGTCATATAACTATGTCACGTACGTTGAGGCTTGCACCCTGCGTTTCCTTTCCACGATCCGTCTTCCTGACAAACTAACGAGTTCGTACCATTGCATAACGTTGCTGTGATAAACCCTACGTTACATTTGAAGAGTATAGGTGAGACTTCAACGAAAGGAGCTGTACCAGCTTCAACGGAGCCATTGTCTATGACCGTATCTTCTTGTCGGCACACTATTTATAGACAAAAGTGTATCAATTCAATGAATACCCTTATTGGCTAATAACTATATTTAATCAAAATCGCTAGCCTCCACAATGAATATTTTATGAAAACAGAGTTAAATCTCATAAATTGAATTATAGAATTCAAATACTTAAAGGGGCTGTACTCCGTATGATGAAATAGTGATATTGGATTGCATTTTTTGTTTAAAAAAACATCGTTTTATACTTTGCAAAGTATTTGTTTTTATTTTGACATATAAGCGCTATTTAGTAAGGTGTAAACAGAATGTTTATTTATTTCTAAAGTCGATATTCAGATATATAAAATATTTATTTCACGACATAACGGAAATAAATTTGAATTATTTTAAAGAGCAATAAACACCGTTAAAGGACCCTTTATTTTATCTGTGCGATTACCAGATGATTAACAAAGAAGCTGTGATAAATGATTTGACTCGAAACACTCGAATTCAGATAGGCGTACAATTCTGAATACTCTGATCAAGATATACATACAACTCAAGACACTCTAAATCAGAACTGCGTACAACTCGGGACACTATTATTAAGATATGCGTACAATTTGGGACACTATGACCAAGTTCTGCGTACAACGCGGAACAATCTAGGTTCCACTCGGAACACTCTTATCGGCATCTGTGTATAACACGGGGCACTCTGACCCAGATATGCGTACCACTCGGAACACTCTGATCAGCATCTGTGTATAACACGGGACACTCCGATCAGGATCAAAATACAACTCGGGACAATCTGATAAGGATCTGCGTACAACTCGGGACACTCTGATCAGCATCTGCGTATAACACGGGGAACTCTGACACAGATATGCGTACCACTCGGAACACTCTGATCAGGATCTAAATACAACTCGGGGCTTTCAAATCAGGATCTGGGTAAAATTCGGGACACTCTGCTCAGGATCTAAATACATATCGGGAAACTCTTTTCTAAATCTGCGTACAACTCGGGGCTCTCTGATCTATATCTGCGTACAACTCGGGGCACTTTCATCTAGATCTGCGTACAACTCGGGGCACTCTGATCTAGATCTGCGTACAATTCGGGACACTCTAATCTAGATCTGCGTACAACTCGGGACACTCTGATAAAGATCTGCGTACAACTCGGGAAACTCTGATTGAGATCGGCGTACAACTAGTGACACTCTCATCTAGATCTGCGTACTACTCGGGACACTCGTATCCAGATCTGCGTACAACTCGGGACACTCTGATTTAGATCTGCTTACAACTCGGGGCACTTTCATCTAGATCTGCATACTACTCGGGACACTAGTATCCAGATCTGCGTACAACTCGGGACACTCTGGTCTAGATCTGCTTACAACTCGGGGCACTTTCATCTAGATTTGCGTACTACTCGGGACACTCGTATCCAGATCTGCGTACAACTCGGTACACTCTGATCTAGATCTGCGTACCATTCGGGACACTCTAATCTAGATCTGCGTACAACTCGGGACACTCTGATAAAGATCTGTGTACAACTCAGGACACTCTGATTGAGATCGGTGTACAACTCGAGACACTCTAATCTAGATCTGCGTACAACTCGTGACGATCTCATCTAGATCTGCGTACTACTCGGGACACTCGTATCCAGATCTGCGTACAACTCGGGACACTCTGTTCTAGATCTGCGTACAATTCGGGACACTCTAATCTAGATCTGCGTAGAACTTGGGAAACTCTGATAAAGATCTGCGTACAACTCGGGACACTCTGATCTAGATCTGCGTACTATTTGGGACACTCTAACCTAGATCTGCGTACAACTCGGGACACTCTGATAAAGATCTGTGTACAACTCGGGACACTCTGATTGAGATCGGCGTACAACTCGAGACACTCTAATCTAGATCTGCGTACAACTCGTGACACTCTCATCTAGATCTGTGTACTTCTCGGGACACTCGTATCCAGATCTGCGTACAACTCGGACATTCTGATCTAGATCTGCGTACAATTCGGGACACTCTAATCTAGATCTGCGTAGAACTCGGGAAACTCTGATAAAGATCTGCGTACAACTCGGGACACTCTGATTGAGATCGGCGTACAACTCGGGACACTCTGATCGAGACCTGCGTACAACTCGGGACACTCTGATTGAGATCGGCGTACAACTCGGGACACACTGATCTAGATCTGCGTACAATTCGGGGCACTCTTACAACTCGGGACACTCTGATTTAGATCTGCGTACATCTCGGGACACTCTGATCGAGATCGGCGTACAACTTGGTACACTCTGATCAAGATCTGCTTACAACTCGGTACACTATGATTTAGTTCAACGTATAACTCGGGACACTCTGATCGAGATCGGCGTTCAAATCGGGGCACTCTGATCTAGATTGGCGTACAACTCGGGAACTTCTGATCTAGATCTGCGTACAACGTGGTACACTCTAATCCATTTCTGCGTACAAAATTCGGGGCACTCTGATCAAGATCTGCGTACAATTCGGGACACTCTGATAAAGATCTGCGTACCACTCGGGACACTCTGATTAAGATCGGCGTACAACTCGAGACACTCTAATCTAGATCTGCGTACAACTCGTGACACTCTCATCTAGATCTGCGTACTACTCGGGACACTCGTATCCAGATCTGCGTACAACTCGGGATACTCTGATCTAGATCTGCGTACAATTCGGGACACTCTAATCTAGATCTGCGTAGAACTCGGTACTCTGATATAGATCTGCGTACAACTCGGGACACTCTGATTGAGATCTGCGTACAACTCGTGACACTCTAATCTAGATCTGCGTAGAACTCGGGAAACTCTAATCAAGATCTGCGTACAACTCGGGAATCTCTGAACTAGATCTGCGTACAACTCGGCACACTCTGATCGAGATCGGCGTACAACTCGGGACACTCTGATCAAGATTTGCTTACAACTCGGGACACTCTGATCTAGATCTGCGTATGACTCGGGAAACTCTGATCTAGATCTGTGTACAACTCGGGAAACTCTGATCTAGATCTGCGTACAACTCGTGACACTCTGATCGAGATCGGCGTATAACTTGTTACACTCTGATCAAGATCTGCTTACAACTCGGTACACTATGATTTAGTTCAACGTATAACTCGGGACACTCTAATCGAGATCGGCCTACAAATCGGGACACTCTGTTCTAAATCGGCGTACAACTCGGGACACTCTGATCTAGATTGGCGTACAACTCGGGACACTCTGATCTAGATCTGCGTACAAGGTGGTACACTCTAATCCATTTCTGCGTACAAATTTCGGGGCACTCTGATCCAGATATGCGTACAACTCGGAACGCTCTGATTTAGATATGCGTACAAATCGTGACCCGCCCTACCAGTGTAACTCCTAGTTTTACCACTGATATACTATTCTACCTCTATAATCTCCAGGTTAACATAACCTTTAATACAATGCCTTTGTTTCGAATGAGCCAGCCTAGGGCGCCACCGAAATGAAATAATACTGAAAATGTCCATCTTTTGTCAGCTGTAACGTTTGTTCTGCAGATTGTCAATACTGTTATTTACCTCAGCGCCTGTTTAAATTTTCTAAAAAAAATATTAAAAATCATAAAAGCTTTAGTTTTGCACGATTCTGAAATTATATATTGATTTATTTTTATTGTTAATTAATCAAAAACATTAATATTGGCCGACCGTGAAATATAGCTTTAGGTGCTCATTTGGTCAAATATATTGCTATCTTGCTCTGAAATAAACAATTATCCGCTTTGTCACAATTACGTGCATCAACTTAGCTCTAATATATGGTTTTTATTTAAGTGTTTTTATACGCTGTATGCATTAAGTTTAGTGTTTTTTTAGCCTGAGTCTTGTGTCTTTAAACAGAGTTGATGTTAAATGTTTGGTTACATGGCTTGTCCCTGAAGTTTATAATGTATCACTAACTATAAGTATAAGCCATAGAAAAATCAACCATCAAAAAACAATATTTATATTATTCTTACAGTACTCAAAAATTGAGTCTCAAAATTGAGCTGGTGATAGTTGATTAATATACAACGCTTTGCTCTCACATCAATGAAGTTGGGTTGTTTATTTATGGTTGTAAAACATATCGAGTGTCTATTTTAAATTATGTATTTGTCATCCGGTTAAATTGTATCATGCGTGGTAATAGCTTTGCGTAACGGACACCACAAGGATGTTATATCGTATTTTAAACAAACAAAAGTTAGTTTTACCAGGAAAAAAGTTAATTTTATTTTACAAAGAACGTAGAAATTTAACAAATAAAACTCAATCCACAACAATTTAAATCCTATTTGTCCATTTTCAAACGACTTGCTAGGATGCAAACAAGCGTGCACTCGTATTTCATTTCTTCAAAAAACCTAATCTACTTCGCTGTGAGAATCAGATATTGGTTTCATTAAAAAATCCAATAGCTGGAATTATCAGTCTTTTTTGTGTAACTGCGAGTAAAATGTTTTCGCATGTTAAAGTCATACACCATTCCAATCAAAGTAAAATAGATTACTGATAATTGCATCAACTGACAATTTTAAGCCATGATAAGGTCGAAAACATCCTGCGTGTGGTACTTCAATTAGCAATTCTATACATTATCCAGTTCTTGAAAAATGAAAAAAATACACATCGGCGAATGGATTGCTGAATGAAACTGCGACGTACTTTAGGGTTTCGCAATCATCAATAACCCTGACGAATTGATTGCACTCACCACTTAGATTTGACTCAAGACCTGTACATTCAACATCATCGAGCCAGAACCCAAGGTCCACAATTTAGAAACCACTAATTGCTAAGCAAAGTAAATGGACTTAAAATAAAAATGCACTATATATATGAATTGCGTAAAATATAGTATTTATTGCTACACTCTACGTCATCAGCTAATTTGAAACTATTTTAGGAGCGACCTATTACTATCCAAAAGTATACTGTAGACCAATTGCTGACAAGAAGCCTAAAATTAACTTGCGACTAGGATATTTAAGTAGAAACGGTATTTTCTCGTTCGATTGTCCCACGCCTCTCCTGTTCTCGCAGAACCCCAAGGCGGCCTTAAGTTGGATGGCATTCGCTACTTTACATATCATCAACGTTTATATATGGATCTTACGGTGATATGAAAGTCAGCTCGACTGTCTTGACACTATTTTGAAACTACTAAACAATATAGGACATCAGGGTATCACCATACTTTCGTCCATGCTAGCCCAGTTAGTAGTCTATGAACTACTTACGCGTCGCTAAAAGTAGCGTGACAAAAATAATTGGTAAAATCTGTCTAATTTTAGGAACATGCCAGTACCTTATTTCACTCACGCCACCAGTAGCATGTTAATATCCAGGAACATAGTATTAACAAAGACATGAGGATAAGCACGAAGCAGAGACCACTTTAATTATTTTGAATTGTATAGGATTGATAGAAAACTAGTTGTTTACCAATTTAAAGAAAATATATTATAACATTACCATAAGCATGAGCAGCTCGCTAATACTCAAAGGCGAATTCAAATCATCGTTTATTATATTGATTGACTCACGAACTTCCTTCAGCTCTGCAGATTTTAGTGGTTTCTAAATTTCTCAAGGCTCTGGGTATCAGCTCATAGTTGAGAAAGGGCGAAATAGCTGTATTCAACATTGAATCTTGATGTGTTACGTACCTTATGTGGACGTTATCGCGTATTGTGTCAGATTGACAGCAACAACGGTCCCTCAACTCAAGAGTAAATATTTCCATCTTTTTTGTAAAAACAACACATGAAACGTCTGCGTATCTGAGTAGAAATGGCCAAGCTGAATGTTTTGTTTAAAGTTTAAAACTTTGTAGTGCTTTGAAATCAGCAGCCCGTTAAACTGCTTCGTTTCACCGGAAGCTTGCTTCTTTTCTGTAGGCATATAGAAATACACAGCAAAGCACTAAAACAAACGCAAGCTTTCTCGTCTAGACCTCGTTAAAATACGGTTGAAAATAAACAGTCCAAAACACCAGAAAGACACAAGCGTTTGAGCTAGGGGTGAATAAAATAGTTTGGGATTTTCGAAATGAAAACAAATGGACACATTCGACCATTCAAAATCGCAAAGGACCCTAAATTAACGATGTTAATACGATTGAAAGTGGAAACTGGATACGTCGTCAAGTTTATCAAATCGTACGCATGGACGTTCCGAAGATGGACATGGAAACGGAAAACGTATACACTGATAATGATGTGTCGACCATATCATCTAGACAAACATCAGAAACACTTTCAAAAACAGCAACAACTACAACAGCTGCATATTTAGCACTGCGACGATACCCACAATAAGATAACTGGTTTACTACATACACATTTTGTAAATGGAATTGTTTCCCATTGCATTAACAATTCATTAACAGATAATCCTGATAGCAAATGCACTTGTTTAATGACTGCAGAGATCTAATTTATAGGTTGATATCATATTACTGAATTATTCGTTTTAGTAATGTGTATTATCTTTATTATCTGAACGTAATGGTATCATTATGGATATGATATTTATTAATGAGGATTATTAAGACTGCGTGAAATATAGCAATGGGCAATTGACAATAAATTTATATATACATAAACATATATATCTATGTGATGGCGATCTTTCTTTACTCTTTCAAGGATCTGCCTTTGGCAATATTGTTTTATCTGGCAAATTGTTGTCTGTCTAAATCAAATACTTTCGTACAGACCTGAACATATAGTGAGTTATTGCCGTGGTTTATATATATGTCATGGCAGTATTGAATTTTCTATACAATACTTTTTATCTAAAATGCTTACTTTGTTTTTTACTGTGTATTGTTCTTATACTATGTCCTTAAAACTATAATGGATGAAGAAGTTGTTTTAGTAGTATCATAACAATGAATATATGTTTTAGACCGGGTGTTTTTTATTTCTTATTAATATTCGTAATTGTAATCGTATCTGTCAGTTTATGATTGTATATTAAAGTAAGTAAAATAGTTCAATCTTAACAAAGTTGAAAAAAATGTTGCCGGTATTTAATCTCTTAAAAAATATGATTCAGATAGTGTATATCTTTATACAGCACGCAATAACCGTTCAATATACAATTAAATAGTGATAAGCCATAATAGTACCTATAGGTACAGGCAAATATTTATAAATTTACAATTTAATTCTATGAAGTAGAGGAGGAAGTATAATATAAACTACCTGCATGCGAAACGGAAGGTTATTGCACTGATTTTGCAAAGATTACGTATAAATTCAATATAAAATTAACTGAAAAAAGATGAGTGATACGAATATAAAAGAAATAGTTGTTGCGGCGATAGATTTTGGAACGACGTTTTCCGGTTACGCTTACTCTTGGAGGGAGGAGTACTTACAAGATCCACTGAAGGTTCGTAGTTCTGCTTTCCGTAGGCATAATCTGTATGTGAACAAATCCAAGATTGTTCGTAGATTCGCTTCCCGTATTTCAAACAGCTTTTTTCAATAAGTCAGATTTTGAATTCAAATTTACTTAAACATTCCTGAAGTTCACTATGTTAAGGGTGTAACCGGTTGCAGAAAAAAAGTTTTAATTACTTTTATTGATCGCTGTTATCAATGAACCTTATTTAAGAGGACATGCAGTTGAAGTATGTGTACTATTTTATTTTTATGTTTTAGGTTTTTTATGCATGTATTTTATGACCTGTATGCTCTATGATCGTGAATCTATCAAATAATCAAAACATTTTATATAATGTTGTAGGAGAAAACAAAACTTTTCAACATTGTTATCAGCTTTTTCCACAAATCGTCTTTCAATTAATTGTGTTATTAATCTTCAATTATTCTGACATAACGTTACAAGCGTTTGGACGGGATGCATTTCGTATTGCAATTGCATTGCTTGAACTGCGGTACACTTTGTGTAACTTAAAGCGTTTTACAAGGTTTATCTACACATTGCTTGGAATCATGTTTTTATTTTTAGATTTCGCGATTAGAAGACCCAAAGCATTATGCTCTACTATTGCATTATAATTAATAGATTCATTTATTAACACACCAAAATAATTATGTTTTTTAGAATACTCCAAAACTTGGTCATTACATTAATAAACACCTTAAGATCTTGACATTAATCTTGTATCAAAATGTATAGCCTATTTTTCGGTCATATTTATCAACATATGATTGTCTTTATACTATTTACATAAACATTTAAGCATAGTTTGTATATAATGTTTTAACTTTGCAAGAAGAAATACATCGTATGTATACATGAAAACTGACGAACATGTACCGTCTTCAATATCAATTTCTAATCATGATACATTTAGCGAACTTAGTAAATTCTTCATAAAGATATTTAACACTTGTTCAGCCCCTTTTCCTTTGAATTCAATCCTAACTGGCAAATAGCCAATTAACAGTACGTAGAAAATATGGCACCCGGATGTGAATCAAGGCCTATAAACCGGAGAACAATATCATGGATTATTAAGAAATAGAGGATATTTGTTTATTTCAGTGTAAGATCGTATTTTATTTCACGAGTGTCATAGAAAAACATATTTTCACGAGTGGCGAAGCCACGAGTGAAAATGTAGTTTTTTTATGATCACGAGTGAAATTAAATACGATCTTACACTGAAATAAACAAATTTTCTGTTTCTTTTATGCTTATTTTCGGAGTTTTATTTGTTTTTTTTTAAATTATGAATTACCCCCTTTTTTGAAAAGGGTGGGCTTTACGCCGCTACCCGTGGGGCGCCCCTCATGCATAATTATAGCTGTCAACTTTTCTACTTTCGGTTTGCTGAGAAATAGTTCTCTGCTATTCATTCTTATTGCTTAATATTCGCTCGTTTTTTATTGCAAAGCTTTATGAAAAGTAAACATGAAGTATTATTAGTGCACTAATGTTCCAAAAAATAATGAAAACACTTTTTATTTTAACCAAATTACTACGCCGCTATTTATAGAATGAAAATTTGGAAGGTCAAATGTGTTAGCAAAACAAATGTGGATACTCATTGGATTTTAACCATTCTTCTTAATTTAAGACTGGATATACGCGTGTTTTTAAAGTAAGTTAATATTCAGTCATCTTACTGTCAGAGACCAGTCTGTTTCGCTTTAAAATGTTTGTTTTCCGGAAGAGTAAATGCCACGCTAGTTTGTTGACACATTTTGAGATGTGGGTGGGGTAAAAAATATCGGATCTATCTATAAATTGTTGTGTGAATTCTCCAGGAAGCTCATTTTACGTACTACAACGGTTAACAGTTCAAAATACATTTGAACGATGATATAAAATTTTTATTTATGTTCGAACAGTTGTTTTTGTCTGTAATTTGTTTGGAATGAAAGCAAATGTTCGAACATTCGGCTTCAAAGATCAGTAAAATGTTTGATAAACGGGATAACCGGTAATAAACGGTAAGTTGTTAATTTCCAATTATATATTTATTTAAATTTATAAAATATTTCTTTATTTTTTTAAACATTTTTTGACATAATTTACTGAAGTCCAGTGTTCTGTTTTGACCAAGGCAAGTACATGTAACAACAAAGGATTTTAAAAGTAGTTCTGAAAATTGATATTTTCACTCCTTATTTTGCAGTGAAAATATCAAATTGATATTTTCACTGTTGTTATTTCACTGTTAAAACCCCATATTTCATCGTAAAGCATGAAAGAAAGAATACTTAATTGTGCAAAGAGATCTACGCAAATCGTTGGGAAGGCGAGACACTTCTGCAGGCACCTACCGTAGTATTGTTTAAAGTGATGAGACGGAATCTTACTTTGGATTTGAGGTTTGTTCGAATAATTTAGAGCGCATTCTTGCCTTCTGATGTTGTATTTATTTTTTTTTAAAAATACGATCAAAGATGATTGTTATTTACCGTCACTATGATATAATCTAGTTGGAGAGGCAAGGTGTTGTTACATTGCATATATTTATTCATTTAAAGGCAGAAAATAAATACGCTGAACTTATAGAAGAAGACGAGCATAAAAAATTGGCATTATTTTCGAAGGTTCAAAATGGATCTTCATAGAAAGAAGGTATGTCGACTTGTATATGTGTTTTAGACATTAATGTTTGCATGACGTTATTTTTGGTGACATTTAATTGTTATTTATTTATATTGTAATACATTTAAGATTCATTATTTTATTGTAAATATAATATGAACATTCCTTTTGTACCATATTCACCATTTGCGTTCTTGATACTCGGCTTATGGTCGGAACATTTATCGTTTAATAACCAAACATAATTTTATTTTGCGTCTAACTATATACGTTTTTCGAAACTCACTCGAACAATGGTTATAGCAGATGCACAAGGTAAAACGATGCCTGCGAACACAGTTTTTGCCGCTGCCATGAGACATTTGAAAAACCATTTTATGGAACAGGCTCAAGAAAGGGTTAAGCTCGAGGAGCATGAAGTTCGATGGGTGATTACCGTCCCTGCAATCTGGAACGATGCTGCTAAACAAGTCATGATAGAAGCGGCTAAATTGGTATGTGATCATAAATACTATGAAATGTCATAATATAAATCGTAGATACAAGAACTTCTCATAACTTTATCGTTTTTTTTTTCTATAACGCGTAGGGCCCTAATTAAACTCGTGTATGAGTCCCCTTCTCCGAATCTCATGTATTGGACAAAATGACATGATTGCTTGTTGGTCCTAATCTGAATTGATATCTGGGGTCCGTTATACACATATGTATTGCAAATATGATAATTTGGCACTTAATATATATATGAATACAAATATGTAAATATCTATTTTAAAATGTACGTATAATAGTTTACGAGTTAGACACATACATATTATATTTATACATTTGTCTTATTAAGGCTGGAATAAGAAAATATAAATTAACACTTGCATACGAGCCGAAAGCTGCGGCTATTTACTGCAAACAAATAAGACTTGCAAAGCTTAGAGAACAGGGCAAAGATGCAACAATTCAACCATTTCCGCCGGGATTTAAGTTTCTCGTTCTCGATCATGGAGGTGAGTTTCGCATTGAATTACATTGTATTTTGATTTATGAAAACAGTTTTTAACAAAGTCAAAAATACGTAACACTAGTGTATTTACGCCGTCTGTTTTACAAATACTTAACGTACCGGTTTTGTCGGATGCCTAATGCTCCTTTCGAAAAAGAGGGGTTATATTGCTGTGTACATGTTAGTCAGTCGGTCGGTCAGTCAATCGGTCAGTCGGTCGGTCGGTCGGTCCGTCAGTCGGTCCGTCTGTCTGTCCGTCAGTAGACCAAAGCTTGTACGAGTGATAACTCCTTAATTCCTGAACTTTGTCATCAATCTCAACATGAATGTAGGGTCTGACCAGTAGATAACCCTTTATGATATTAGGGGTCATCGAGAAAAAGGTAAATATCACGGTGACATTTAACCTGAAAGGGTTGTCAAAGCTTGTCCGAGTGAAAACTCAACAATTCCTGTACTTATTCTCATCAAACTGGATATTGAAGCTGGACCTGACCAGTAGATCACCCCTATTGATTAAAGGTGTTATTTGATCAAAGGTCAAGGTCACAGTGACCTTGGATGCTAAAAGGTTTTTCGAGTGATACAAGACAATGCCTTTGCCCTAAACATTGACTTGAATGTTGGACCAGATCAATCAATGACCTCTATTGTTTTCAGGGGTCATCAGGTCAAGGTCACAGTGTCCACGAAAGTTTGCCCTAGTCAGTTGATATCCCCTATTTATTTTATTTTGGGGTCATTTGTTCAAAGATCAAGGTCACAGTGACCTTTAAAGCAAAAAGGTTGACAAATTTTATCCGAGTGATAACTCAACAAAGCCTGGACCTATGGTCATCAAATATTTTATGGAGGCTGGACCTGACGAGTAGATGACCTCTTTTGATTTAAGGGGTTATCGGGTCAAAGGTCAAGGTCATAGTAACCTTATATGCGAAAAGGTTGTCCAAGTGATAACTTGACAAGGCCTGCACCCATGTCGCTCAAACTTGAATTGCAGGTTGGGCTTGACCAAAGATGACCCATATTGATTTCATGGGTCATATTGTCGAATGTCAAGGCCAATGTGACATTGAAAGCAAAAAGCTTGTATGTGTGATAACTCGACAATGCCTGTGCCTATGGTCCTCAAACTTGTCATTTAGGCCTGGGTGACTCGATTTTAAGGTCATAGAGTCAAAGGTCAAGGTCGCAACTCATGTTGGTCATAAAAATTACGTCATATTTACTTATTTCCTTCTTCTAAGAGGATACATGTTTATCTGCAAATATCAGTTATCATCTGAACATGATAAAAAAAACTGTAACGTCCATCCTCACCCTTTGAATAGTCATAATCTTAAAACTGCGACAAAGGCATCAAATGTTAATGCTAGTCATCTGTCATGTTGGTCCATGCAAATTTCATTAAATTATCCAAATATGCTTGCCAATATTGCGGTCGGGGGTGGGGACAAAAATCTCTTGTTTTGTCAGGGTCGTCGTTAGCGGTACATATGAGGCAAGTCACGAACGTTGTACAGAAACATGTAGAGAATCGAAAAAAGCCTTTATAATGCCACTAAATAGTATCGTTTTATAACTTTAAATCACCAATTGACGACTTTGCAAAGTCAAATTTAAAAATTGTATCGCTAGGTGGAACTGTTGACATTACCGCACATGAAGTGCAAAGAGACGGCACTCTGCAGGCACTGATTGAACCTTCAGGCGGTGAATGGGGAGGCACCCTTGTCGATGATGGTTTTTTACGAATATTCGAAGGCCTCTTTGGGACGGATTTTATGACAGACCTAAAGACAAATATTAAAATCGCTGACTCCAAACGTGAACTGGATGCCGAAATTGAAATAAAAAAGAAAACAATTGTTGGAAAAAGGCATAAGAACTTCAAGGCTGAAGGCGTTATTACATTTAGACTACCACATGCAATGAAGAAAGCAAAAAAGTCTGCTCAGTTGAAAAGCGCTCTGGCTAGCGAACATTTCATGGGAAAGCTGAGCTTAAAGAGGATAAAATTCGGATTCACAATTCCTTCTTGTTGTCTGCCTTTGAAAATTCAGTTTCAAAAATAGTAGCACATCTTCGAATTCTGCTGAGAAAAACCGAGTTGGCAAGTTTGAATGCTGTAGTAATGGCGGGTGGATTTTCAGAGTCGAAAGTAGTAAAGGAAGAAGTCATGGAAAGTCTTAAAAACACCCCGAAATAGAGCTGATTGTTCCTGAGCATGGTGGTTTAGTTATTGTGCAAGGTAACATGCAATTCAAATGTGCATTTCTTAAAAGATCCGATGTGTTTAAATCCCTGCTATCTTTGTAAGATCCTTATTATTTGAAACTCTCTCTCGCTTGCTCTCTCGCTCTCTCTCCCCCCTCTCTCTCTCTCCACCCCCTCTCTCTCTCTCCACCCCCTCTTACTCTCTCTCCAACTCCTCTCTCTCTCTCTCTCGCGAGCGAGCGCGCGAGCGAGCGCTCTCTCTCTCTCTTTCTCTCTTTCCCTCTCTCTCTCTCTCTCTCTCTCTCTCTCTCTCTTAAACAACTACGATAATTGAAGTATGAAATTTTTGTGTTAAGATATCAATAAATGTCTTTTTATATCCCCTATTTCTGTTTTTTTTTTCCAGGAGCTGTATCATATGGATTTAACCCCAAAATTATATCAACCCGGAAACCAAGATACGCTTATGGCAAGTTAACTTTTTATTTAATCCAGATTAGACTATTATTTAAAAACACATTTGTATTATCTATGAAAAATGCATAAAGACACATATCATGTTTTTAACAAAATCCTAACTTAAACAAAGTCAGTACAGTAAGAGATCTAAAGTATTATTGAAATAATTGCAATTGCTTTAATACATCACCATACTCCATATATGAGAAAGTAGTTTCGAATATGCATGTATATGAAGTATTTTATTCATTCCATTTTCTGTATCATAATCATAGATCTTTGACCTCGAATATTTGAGATTTCCGATACAAATCACCGTCGACAGTAAGAACCAGTACATAGCGTTTGTCTCATTTTAGGAATAAGTACAGCGTATTTTGACAGCAAATTACATCCGGTTGTACATCGTATGCAAAGAAGAGACGGATCCTACATATGTGAAGACATTTTCAAGGTGTTTGTGAAGCAGGGTGAGGACGTTATCCCTGGACAATCCACAACTAGCTTTGAATTTAACCCGTCCCAGTCAGCAGGTGTCAACCAAACGATTGAGGTATACAAATCTGAACAAGAAAATCCGCTAATGCTTGTTACAGAGTGTCAGAAGGTCGGGCTCGTCCGTTTAACCTTACCAACTGGTGATACTACAGCATTGCGTGTCACAGTAAACATGCAGTTCGGAGGTACACAGATGAAGGTCACCGCAGGTATCAAAGCGTCAAGTGATTATAAACCTGTGGAAGCTTCTTTTGAGTGGTTATAAAACATTGTCGCAGTGAATATGTGCATCATTTGTCCATTTCCTACTGAAAAACAAACTATTTGTACACTACGCTTTTTTTATCTTTCACTAACTGTTGAAACTTTCAACAACTGTTGAAACCGAGGATTGTGCACCAAGATGTCCAATTATTCGATAATATCGCCGAAGCCAAATCACAGTCGACTTTGATAAAACTCACTTTAGCCATTTTCGGTCTTCAGTGAATAAATAGAGAGAAGATGAATTGTTGAACAAATATGTTTAACCGCAAAATGAATTTAAAATTTACCTTTTAACTTGTTGAACTTGAGCAAATGCAACTTCATTCCATTTGGAAAAATCGTACAATGATTTTGTTCAATTCAACACAGAAAAACACGAACGAACGTACCGTATTTTATTAAATGGCTTTAAATAAGGCTCTAATAGAGCAACTGTTTTATACAAGTGTAGAATAATGCAACCGGGAATACTCTGAGCCAGATCTGGGTACAACTCGGACACTGTGATCCAGATCTGCGTACAACTCGAGAAACTCTGATCTAGATATGCGTAGAAACCAGGAAACTCTGATCAAGGTCTGCATACATCCCGGACTCTCTGATCCAGAACTGCGTACAACTCGGCACATTCTGATCTAGATTAGCATTTACCTCGGGACAGTCTGATCCAGATCTGCGTACAACTCGGGATACTTCGATCAAGATATGCGTACAACTCGGGACATTTCGATCTAGATATGCGTACAACCCGGACACTCCGATCTAAATATGCGCGCATCCCGGGACACTCTAATCCAGATCTACGTGCAGCCAAGGACGTTCAATTTGATTTGAGTTTAAATATCATTAATGTTTTGTTTGTATTGCGGCTATTATCAATAATATACCATGCCTTGCTAGTATGTTCAACTATCATTAATTGTTTTACATGTATTTCAGCATAAGTATTGGTCAGATTGATTTTTATGCATACACCTCTAGTGATTAACTCATTACAGCAGCTGTTACATGTCATGTGTATACTGTATGTTTTTGTTATAATAGACGTGTTTTTATTAAGAAATTTATGTGATATCAAGCCTGTATGATATTTAAATAATGACGTATTATGAATTAATATAATTAATTGAATTGAAGTAAATCAAAACATAACAATACAAGTTTAAGGAATAATTTATAAATCCATGAAATGACTATGTGAAAGTGAACTTATACTAGCCTATGTTTACGTAAGGCTTACTTTTCGAAAGTTTGATTAAGCATTATGCGAAAGAAAAGACAAGGTACCAAATCAATCATTGCCTTTGTTTTTACGTTGATATATTTTAAAAATCTAAGTCCTTGTATAACAATGGTATCAAAGTCGTATGGGTCATTAAACAATCCTAATGAAGATTAAAACAACAGAGAAATAACAACAAATTTAAATTCTCCCGATTATGACAAACAATGTTTCAGTCAAATGATTGATATATGCGGTTGTTTAAAATTAACTGCGAATAAAATACACTGACAACAGAATGGACTTGACAATGTTTGATGCACTTGTTTTGAAAAAAAATAAAATTTATGACTTCAACAAATTACCAAAGATTGTGTGGAATAAAAACATTTACGTATGTATCATCGTTCATGCTTATATATGTATTATGCTTTAAACTACAGTAACTGATATTTGTCAAAACTACTCTAAGGTAACATTAATTATTTGAAGCAAACAATGAGGTCCTTTTTCGCTGACCGTTCAAAGGCGGTAACCCATATCCTTATTAACAAAACAATGTCTATGTTGATATCTCTGTGGTATGTCTGGGGTGTTGTCACGAACAGAGCAAACTATCGGATTATTCATATATTAAAATGATGCTATAAAATGTTGACATCACGTTGAATATGTGTCATGATTGTAGTTTTCATATGAATTTAATTTTATTGTTTTGATTATTTAAAAGCTGAGATCTCACAGATTGAACGTGTTGACAACTTTGTTATTGTTTGTCTTGGAAAGAGCAAATTCAGGCGTAAATATGATATAAGATTGCTGACAAAAGATCAGCTCGCAGATTTTCATATCTCTATTCGAAAATTAATGTTTTATGGCTTAAACCGTTACTAACGGTTTAAAAAAACTGCATACGACATCAACTTTTGAACTTAAATACAAAAATCTGCGATCTTATTCTTTGTATCACTGGTATCCATGTATAAAACAAAGTTGTCAAAACGTTCAATCTGTGAGAGGGCATCTTTAAAGTATACTATAAAACTCGTTTTTACGTTATAATCCTTGAATATTTCCAAGTTTGTCGAGAAATAAATAATCTTTATAAAGTAATAAAAATCTAATTGTGTTGGACAAAAACACTGATGTCGTTATGGCTGAAAAACTTAAAGCGGAAGATACAAAGTTGAAGTGAAGCTAACAGAAATGCTGCCTTTTATAAATGGACAACTTCGACAGAAAGAAAAATATCTTGAACGTCAATCAAGGAAAAATACACATTAAATAGATAAGTGCACAGTCATATTACAAAATGTAGAGCCGAAATATTCTTCTGATGATATATTGAAATGGAGAGAATTTTGGATTGATTTGAATCATTGATATTCATAACAATGTAAGCGCAGCAGGTATCGAGAAATTCAATTATTTGCAAACAAAAGTTGTCGGAGATGCCAGGCGATCAATTATGGGACAATCGCCTTTGATCGCAAAGTATAGTGTAGCAATTATTTTTCTTGAAGAATGTTTTGATGATTTACAGGTAAATTATTGACATTATAATACATAAAGAATTGAAAACGTATTACAATAAAATGATTACCCTGATAAAATCATCTAGCAATCTGATAGACTGCCGAAGTCTACACGGACAAAACCCATTTGTCATTTTAAACTGTACACTTGAGTAGCACATAATTGAGAAATATGATATATTATAATTTTCCATTGACATCTTATGCATTTCAAAAGTTTGCAATTGAGCGACATACTTGATAATTTATTATTGTCTGTTTATGTTTGAAGAAAAGAACTGAAATATTTACTTAATGAAGAAATTATTTACTTTGAAAGAAATAATGATTGTTAAACATTTGACGACTTATAAATTTGTATTGTAACCTAGAAAGATTTGAAATCAATTGAGTTGTTTTTCAATTCATATTTGCGATGAGTGGGTAGCGAATCATAAGCTTAATTGTATTTTATGTTCCGATTATGGTCTTCTTTAGAATGCAATCCATACGTGCTTTGTAAACCAAATTATTTACTAATTCATCATTTCAATGCTTTCTTATTAATTTATATATCGCGTTACCTGTGAAAGTTTAAATTCTAGCACACTGTTTTCAGGTCATTAACAATTTGCAAGATTTAGTTGCCTTTAAGAAAGCAATTTAAATATAAAATATCCTGTAATATTTGTTTGTGGTGTTTGTATTTGTGTAAGTGGTGTAAACTTGTTGGTGTTTGTATCTATGCATGTGTTGTTAATATATTGTGTCAATGGTTCATTGTCGTTTGCTCCCTTGCCTTGCGCCCTCCATTTGAATGTTTGGTCCCTTGTCTTGTGTCCTCCATTTGAATGTTTGGTCCCTTGCCTTGTGTCCTCCATTTGAATGTTTGGTCCCTTGCCTTGTGTCCTCCATTTGAATGTTTGCTCCCTTGCCTTTTGCCCTCCATTTGAATGTTTGGTCCCTTGCCTTGTGTCCTCCATTTGAATGTTTGGTCCCTTGCCTTGTGTCCTCCATTTGAATGTTTGGTCCCTTGCCTTGTGTCCTCCATTTGAATGTTTGGTCCCTTGCCTTGTGCCCTCCATTTGAATGCTTGGTCCCTTGCCTTGTGCCCTCCATTTGAATGTTTGGTCCCTTGCCTTGTGCCCTCCATTTGAATGTTTGGTCCCTTGCCTTTTGCCCTCCATTTGAATGTTTGGTCCCTTGCCTTGTGCCCTCCATTTGAATGTTTGGTCCCTTGCCTTGTGCCCTCCATTTGAATGTTTGGTCCCTTGCCTTGTGCCCTCATTTTGAATGTTTGGTCCCTTGCCTTGTGCTCTCCATTTGAATGTTTGGTCCCTTGCCTTGTGCCCTACATTAGAATATTTGGTCCCTTGCCTTGTGCCCTCCATTTGAATGTTCTACTGTATTTATCATTTTAACATTACACATCAGTGAACTCAATAAATCAAAGTATTCAACTTAAACTATTAAAGCTATATGGTAAATGAAGTATTTCAACCAGAGTTTAAGCTGTATAGTGTGCCTGTTATCAAAATGAATTTTGAAAAAAAAAGTTGTTGTACTTTACAACATAACCAAGTTTTTTGTTTGTATAATTCAAATTCTCTCTAATTCGTTAGTGTATGTCTTGCAAAATTTGTTTGAAGTATGAAAACATAAAATACTTTTAAGAACCCTTTTTACTGAATTTTGAGGTTCCAAATTTAGCAAGCAAATAACTATATTTGTTTCAAAATTTGTAGCTGTAATGACGAGTTGAGCAAATTTTACGACGGAAGATTTTATCAAATTTCTAACCAATACGCATTTGTATTTATACAAAATGAATTTGTTTTGATTCAAATAAACAGTACTTCCCAAAAACAATGTATTGAATTTTGTGGCTAATGCAAGAAAGGTGTTTACATTTATGTAACCAAAACATAAATTGAAACCACAATTTCTTTATTTTTATTGTTTGTATTGACTATCTTTCTTATTTGAAAATATTTTATCAAGAATTCTCAACACATTATTAATTAATTATTATGGGATATTTTGACACAAACGAACAGTTACATTGATGACAGATATTTGAAAAAAGGACACTCAGACGATTTAAGAGGGGGGGGGGGTCGCATTTCCACGCAGCATGTAACAGTTATCGAACTAAATGTTACTATACCTTCATGTAGTATTTTTATATGAATATTGTGTTGTACGCACGAACTAGATCGCGTTCTCGAGTGTTTCTTGTTTCTCATTACTTCATTTATTTCCTCCATTTTCCCATCAATTTTGAGGAAAACAACATAATTTAAAGTGTTTGTCATAGAGCCTGTGGTTTGATTGATTAATTGTTTTTCTTGTATTTTCTTTTTTTATCCCCTTTTCCATTGTTACGTGTAAAGAGACTGGCCAGCATTCATTCAACCGCGGCTATCCCTGCTTTCTTTCTTTCTTCTTAAAATGTTGTTTCATGATTTATATAGTACTCATCGTGGTAACAAAACAACCATTCCGGCTCTACATTCTCTTTGACTTTACCTCGCATCCCCTGATGAGGGTATTTTCGCAATGAAGACTACGATATCGTCTTTATCTTCGCACATGTGGTTTGCTGAAGTAATTGTGAAGCCAAAAGGCACCTAAACATATTCATTTGGATCGCTATCAATAGCCTAATAATATTATTACTGAAAAGGTATATCAATTTACCGGGCTTGACATTAAAATACATGTTGTCGTCTTAAGCTCCACAACGGAGCATTTTTTTTCAAAACATTTGGCTCAAATGTTCACTCGACGTATATAGTTAAAACTGTTTAAAACCATACAATAATATACTGTAAACTACCAGACAAGCCAAGTAGCCAAATGTCTACGCAGGCTTTGTTTTAAGGCACAAGCCTAAGATTTAACAGATACTTAAACGAGTGAGAAACATAATACATAACAACACACTTCAGACAGACCACACAAGCATCAACATATATTTATAAGACATGTTGGAGTAACCGCCTTGAAATTTTCAGCGTACCAGGAACTCACACGGGGATTAAACTTATTAATGTAATTACAACATCACAGTAGTTCCAACCGATTTTAGTATTTCAAATTTAACAAAACCTGTAAGCCAGATCGATTGTACAATGTTTTTACCGCAACGCCTTTGATGTGTAGATTTGTAGATCATTTGTTTGTGTAATGCGTTAAATGTGCATTTAAATAAAGTTACTACAAGGGACTTGTTCACGTTTTATAGGGCTAGCTATGGAAAGAATAAACGTTAAGAACGTTGCTGTTTGGAGTCTGTTCTTTCCAAGTAAGTGAAATAGCCCAATTAAAAAAAGTGTTGCCGACTTATACTCTTAGAACGAGTCCATATAAGATAATTGATGTTTTTAAACAGCACGCAATAGCCGTTCAATACACAATTATACAGTGATATGACAGTATCCATACGCACAGGTAAACATCAAACCATTGATATTTGCATTTGTATTGTATCGAGGAGAGAAGGAAGTATATTTTAAATCGCCCAGTATGCAAAAAGGATAGTTATTGAACTGTTTTCGCAAAGAAAAGGAATTTATTAATAGTAAATGATTTACAAAAAATGAGTGTTACGGATATAAAAGAAATAGTTGTTGCGGCGATAGATTTTGGAACGACATTTTCTGGATACGCCTACTCTTACACGGACGATTACAAACATGACCTATTCAAGGTTTGTTAGTTTGCACGCAACTATAAAGTGAAAACGAATTATATATATATAATATAAACATATTATATATATACTAGTTAGCGACCTATTATTTGCCCGTACCACTTTTTCGCCCACCCAGTTTAAACCAGTCAAAACAAAATATTTTACACAAATAAGTATAGCGTTTTATTGCGTCATCTCTTTTGACAGATATCAGTTGTTTTCCGCGTAAAAATGTAAGTAGTATGTGGAATTAGACCCAAATAAACATTGTTTACACTTTTAACCTTGTTAGTTGCACGCGGGGATGACGTCATCACGCGCGCGCTCGCTTGCATGAGGCCCTGTAAGGATTCTTTAATTTTCCTTATACCTTGCACTATCAGACGACAATATTGATTTGTCATTATAAAGTATGAAATCGGTGATAAATTATTCAAATACCATAAATTGCTGTTTTTAAGTTGAATTTTCGAAAAGGCAGATGGTAAAACCTCAAAACGGTGACATTCTTGTACCGACATGCGTTGTCCCTCTTCGGAAGTCTATAAATATGCATACATTATGTGGGTAATGTTTCAAGAAGGAATCCCAGCAGCTTCTTAAATTTTCTGCTAAGAGAGGAATTACCGAGTAGGTGTTGTATCATTTTACACATACATTAACAGTATGTAATAGTAAACATGTTATACTTATTGATCAATTGTCGTTTTAAACGGTGGCTAGACTGGTCAAATAAAATAAAAATGTTTGAAGATATAGTTTAGAGAGAAATATATGAAAAACATCGTAAGAATAGCGAATTAATGGGGTGGGCGAATAATTGGTATAGTAGGGTGCTTATTTTAGCGAAATTATAGGGGTACTTTGCGCGTGGGAATATTCGGAATCCCTAGCTATTTTCAGAAACAAATTACACAGTTTTTGTCGGAAGAGCCAACCTATCTGAGTGTAAAGTTTTATTGTAATAACTATCTTGTGTCAAAAGTAACGTAGGAAAAACCTCCATTTCCGGCCGAAAAGGGGTCGCTAACCAATATATACTCATAAAGTGAAAATTTATTATTAGATGTAAAATTCAACAAGTTATTCCATTTTACATCACAATGTAGCGCTTATGCATGGCTTCTGGTGACACACAATATAGCTTAACGGATTGCTTTTGAAGTTGACAAATGTTGGGCTTATGAATTACTTATGACGTTATACATTATGGCGATTTAAATTGCTTCTGAGGATACGCAAGGTTGCGCTTTCCTGTTGCTTCTAACGATACCTTATGTAACGTTTACGCTTTTGACTGTACCGAATGACGCGCTTACGCACTGATTCTGATGTTTAATTGGTACGCTCGATATGATGTCAGAAACAAGTTGACATTTGTATTGGTATCATTCTTATGTTATTCTCATATCATTCATTACAGTATTCCGATTTCAGTGTGTAGCTTTCTGATTACTGTTGGCAGACTGACGTCATTACCGGTAAATCATTAAGCAATTATTGCGAATGTTTCCAGTTAATTCATTGAATGTGATAATTGTGAATTTACATTTGTTAACCTGTTATGTACCCATTACTTGCAAACTGATGACCGGTTTTTAACCAAATGTATAGGATTTAAAAAGAGTGTGTCCATTCTAAACTATTGCAGTATATACCTATATTTGATAAAAAGCTAATCGACTGTCCATTAGTTGTTCATTGACTAATCGCAACTGTTGAAATGCTTGAGTAACATCATGAACAACAGAAAGAATAACGCATGTTGTTTAAGGCAGCATTTTTCAAAGGGGTTATATGTATGAGGAAATTTTACATATATACCCGGTTAACTCAACTGCAACGAAGACCGAAAATACAGCGCTTATCAAAGTCAAAGTGCACGAAATTGGCATTTCAGGAAGGATTTATCGACTATCAGAGTCAGAAAATGCCCTTCAAGATCAATGAATGCAGAATGATATACCGCCCATTAAATTCAGTTAATACCTGAAATTATTAAGATTGAGCAGTGTTCTAAATGTATCCCCATCAAGTGAAAGAGTGCTCGAAAGTGTTCAGTCTCTCTATGTCGATGAGTGCCCGATTCAATTTAAACCCAGTGAACCAAGTCGTTTTGTACCATACAATGCAATAAAAAAAGGGTTTTTATTGAAGAATGGCTTACAGGAAATTATCTCATACTTTATGAAAATATTTTTCTTATTATAAGCAATGCCATACCGCTCAATAAAAAACTTTGTTGAAAACGCACTGATCAAATATCAATATTAAAGTGCCTGATGTGCATTGAAACAGAGACGGATTATAACCTTGAGTTATATTAATCACATTTGAACGCAGTAGGAGCATGCTAACTACCAATACAGGGTAAGACACACATTTTCGATATTTAAAATCCCTTACGATAAGTATGGGTATTTCAACAATAATTAAGCCTTCGCCGTTTAAACAAACAAAACAAAAGGTAGCACATTGATACAATAGATGAATTTATTATTCCAAATATCATACATTAAATGTCAGATAATTTATCAACATATTTTGCATTTGTTTAATATTTGTGTCTTAATTTGGGCATATGAATTGGAAGTGGTATTTACCTTTTAGTATGGGTCTTTGTATATTAATGTATCAACGCAACAAAAGAGATTATGATAGTGTATTTCCAAATGTCATCATTTGTCACGTGAATCCATTTGCGCCCTAGTAAACAAATAAGAAGTAAACTGGTTCACATGTAATGTTTCACCAGCTAAAGTAATTTAATAGTCTAGTGCGAAAATGTATATCGTAAAATAAGCAATTGAATTACTAATAATAATTACTACGCCAATAATTGTTCTTTCAAAGTGTTTTTAATCATTTATTAAATAATTTAGTGGAATCTAAAAGGACAATCCCAGTAGCCTAAAAGTTAGCACAGAACCTCGATAGCTCAACTCAAGTGATCTCCATTTAATGCAGTAAACATATAAATACCCTAAATGCAAATTCAACGTATTGAAACACATGCAAGAAATGAAGTATCATAAAGCTTTTACAGAGCAACAAATACATACTATAATGAATAAAAAGTGAAATAATAACCAATTCCTCATAAAGTCTGCATAGTAAATCAACTTGATAAGGTTACTGTTTTCTGATATGTTGTAATTGTTAGAAAATAAAATGACACATTTTTGCCTTATTGGCATTCATAACAGTAACATTTATTTTATATTTGGGTCTAAGGTGTTTAAATAGACAAAACATTTTATTCAATGGTTAAAGGCAAAATGTTAAAACACATTTGCAAATTGATAGGCTTTTTTCAACTTGACACCTTTAATAATAAACTTTAACGTGGGAATATTTACGCTCTAAATAGCAGTAGCATTCAATATAACCAAGATCTTCTTTAAAAGCTAACGGATTAAGGTCGACCATTATACATTCTACACAAAACAAGAGAAATAGCGCTACATTACTGCACAAATTAGACAATCATCATTATATTGTCATTGATATTCAATATATCCTCCTTTACTTCTAGTTGTAGATCTAAATAGAATGCTTTTAAATTGGATGTATTAGATTTAATAAGTTTCAATTGTAAAGCGTATATCGATTTAATATTATCTGCAAAAACTTGATTATCCAAACTTAAAATGTCATTTGTATATCTAAAAGTGATATTAAATTGATCATCAAGGGCTAGATCTCCAGACTTAGATAGTTTCAACATATATTCACTTTCAAAACAGTATAAAAAGTGGTCTTCAAGTAAAGGTGCATAATTGGCACCCATTGAATGGCTATTGTTTGCTTATATAAAAGATTACCGAATTTTAGAAAGGAATTATTAAGTACAAAATTTAAAACTTCAATGACATCTGTGCACGTCCAATATATATATTTATCTGAGCGATCATTGGTAAAAAAAGCTTTTTTATCATTGACTGTCATACACGTAGTTTTCTCACTCGCAAACTAAAGACTACCGTTCTCAGTGTCTGTAAAATTATGACAACATTAAACGGGGCGACTTTTTACAGTTTCCACACGGCACTGACAAAACGGCTTACTAGCCCAAATTTTCCAAGCCAAGAAACCCAAACCCTTACAGTAACATTATCATGTTTAGGACATATACCTAACATTATGTGTTAACATCATTATTAATAATACAATAATGATAATAAACATAAGTTTGATAAACGAAAACATGAGATGTTTTGCTTGTGAATGAGTCGTTTAGACAGTAGTTTAAATTGCATGATTATATGAATAATATCGATTTTTATTTAAGCAGTAGACGATTGTTGCAGTATAGTGCTCACAACCCTTAAGTCACTTTATTATATTCACTATTTTTTGTCCAAATAAGAACAAACAATGTTGCCACAAAATTTTGGCAAATCATTTATAGACCTGATACTAATTGTTTGTTTCTGATACTTGTAACATTGAACAAGAAAAAAACATCATTTGATCAAAGTACTTGTTTTTATAGTTTTAAATCATCGTTTCCAATCAAAACAAATTTTGAACTGTTCAAATCGCAGTGTAAGATTCGTTTCATAAGCAGTATTTGTCGAAATACATCAAAAGTTTGAAATATATTATGTACATTAACACATCCTATGATCAAAAATATGTTTTAAAGCCAATCGAAAGAGGCTTCCACTGATTCAATTCCACTCGGCCCTTTCACGACTGCGGTAACAATCATCTGTGTACCTCCAAACTTCATGTTTACTGTAACAGTCGTTCCGGTAAAATCACTATAGGGTAAATTAATACGCAGGTTCCCGACTTTCTGACACTCGTTTATAAGCAGTGGCGGTTCGTCTTTATCGGATTTATAAACCTCAATTTTTTGATGCTCTCTAGTTGATGGGGAAGGGTTGAACTCGTGAGAAGCCGTGGTGTGTCCAGGGATCACTTTACAACCCTTCTTCACAAATAACTTGAATACGTCATCACATCTGTAGGATCCGTCACTCCTTTTAACACGACTTACTTCAGGATGAAGTTGGCTATTAAACGGAACCGATGAAGTAATTCCTGAAATAAAACAAATGAGATTTACTGTAGGTAGTTACTGTCAGGAATAATATATATATATATATATTACAAACAGTTTATGGTTGTGATTCAGAAGCGTTACTGAAAACAAACGATATATATATATATATATATATATATATATATATATATATATATATATATATATATATATATATATATATATATATATATATATATATGCATTAGTATTCAAAACTGTTTTATAGTTAAATAACATGTTGCTTTTTGATACTTAATTCTTTCGAAACATTTGTTTTTCGTTAATTAATACTTCAAACATTAAATATTAACAGATTTGATTTAATTAGGTTTTACTTAAAATACGTCCTATATATTACTTGCATTTCTCAAAATGATATTCATATCGACTTAAGGATGAAAAGATATCGTATTGATATAACAACGTTAACCTACCATAAGAGTAACTTGATATCCGGGTTGATATTATAGTTGGGTCGAATCCATAGGACACGGCTCCTAGAATAACGCAACCAAGAATACAATAAAATGCGTATTGATAGTTTATATCTAATTTTTAGAAACAGCTTATGCACCTATTTATGTTATGCCCCAGAAAAGAGTCGTTGCTGTGGTCAAAAAGGAATTTTAAGCAGCGGGTGATTCCAGAGAGGCGGGATTATGAAAGGCCCAGTTAAACCGCCACACTGAACAAAAATACTTGGCCGAATGTTTGTTCAAAGTATTTTTAATGCATATAATACCACACAACGGATCATCTAAGTAATGCACATTTGTGAAACATAGCTACCTTGAACACTGGCTAAACTGCTATCCTCAGGTATTATCAGATCTATTGCCGGGCTATTCTTTAGCACGTCTTTGACTGCCTTTTGAACCACTTTCGACTCTGAAAATCCACCCACCATTACAACAGCATTCAATCGCTTCAATTCAGCCGTTTTGAGCAACATTTTAAGATGTGCCACAATTTTCTTAACCGAACTATCAAATGCCGATATCACAATTGAATTGTGAATTTGAACTTTATCCCCTTTCTGTATGACTTTTCCATTAAACGTTTGGCCCTCCAATGCGCTCTGAAACTGAGGGGATTTCGTTTCCTCTGTCAAAGCAAATGGCAGTTTAATCGAAATAAAGTCATCATCCGTTGTGTTGTTGCTTTCAACAACAACAGTCTTCTTTTTTATTTCAATTTCGGCATCGAGTTCCCGTTTATAATCAGCTTTTTTAGGATCTGTTTTTAGGCTTTTCATAACCTCTTTTCCAAACAGACCCTCAAATATTTCTATGAATCCATCATCGACAAGAGTACCTCCCCATTTTCCACCTGAAGGCTCTGTAAGTGTTTGAAGCGTGCCATCCTTTTGAACTTCATGCGCAGTAATGTCAACAGTTCCACCTAGAAAGACAATCATAAATGTTGCAATGCCATTTTTACCAAGCTGACTTGTTTACATCATGAAATGAATAAACCAAAATTGTAAGACACAGACCCTCGAACCAGACCAGTGCAAACATTTATGTGTTGATAAATATATCAAGGGGCATATATTAACAATTCTTTTAAAAATCTATATATCTTGCTACAAGTGTATTCGATACCATGTGATTATTTTATATTAGTATATTTAGCCGTTTGTTATATACAACGACGACGACAACGCTGTCAAGGAAACTAAGACCATGACTAGACATTGACAAAGTATCTCAAATGAATTCATACAGTACCTATTAATATTGTTAAACTCACCTCCGAGGTCTAAAATGAGAAATTTAAATCCCGGAGGAAAAGGTTGAATTGTTGCATCTTTCCCTTCATGTTTAAGCTTTGCAAGTCTGCTCTGTTTGCAAAAAATGGCTGCAGCTTCCGGCTCATACGCCAGTGATATTTGATCTTCTTTTATTCCTGCCTAAAATATAAAAACTGAACTGTTCTCTTGTCATTTTAAAATAAAAGTATGCACTAGTTTTGAATATTTATTAGTGTTGTACATGTGCTATTTTTTGTATCGAAACCATATTTTCTTACGGCAAAAGCATGAAACGATATCAATAGTGTCTAGTCTCAATAAACGAAAAGCCACTAAATCACTTTTACCATTTTAGCCGCCTCTATCATAAACTGTTTGGCATCGTCATTCCAGATTGCAGGGACGGTAATTACCCATCGAACTTCATTCTCCTTGAGTTCTACCCTCTTCTGGGCCTGTTCCAAGAAATGATTTTTCAAATGTCTGATGGCAGTGGTAAAAACCTCTACCGCGGGCATCTCTCTTCCTTGTGCATCATTTACAGTCGTTGTCCGTGTGAGTTTCTGTGAAAAGGTCAAGACCAGAACTAAGTTATGTCCGAGTAAAACATGTACCTTTAGGATCATGAACAGTATTATAATTGTGTAATTAGTAACCAGATACGAAGTTTAAACCACTGTCAAGGATTATCTTTACACGTAACTAAATAAGTTCATGTGCAACTGATTGTTCAAGCGTACCTTTTGTCTATGAAGGTCCATTTTAAACCTTTGGAAATATCTCCAGTTTTCATTTCTGTTATTTTCTGTAAGTTTCGCGTACCTCTTTTCCGCCTGTAAATCAATTTAACCAATGATTTAGTGAAACCCAACAGGTACACTAATGTTTACAAATGAAAGTACTTATTTGAGTATGTCTAGTATGATTATAGGTGTTAATACGATGACTTTTCTAACAACACATGTTCTTGTGAAGGTCATCCTGTTAAATCATTTACGATTGCAAAAACTAAAAAGAAATCATGACACGCAATCCTTTTTTGTCTAATCAATAATCACCAATTTAGCACTCACCTCAAATCCAAAATAGGATTCCTTCTTATCGTTGCTGAACAATACTACAGTGGGGGCCTGCGGAAGAAGCTCGCCATCCCAACGATTTCCATATACCTGTAAAGACAGAAAAAATATTAGTGAAACAATTTTTAAAAATACAACATACGTGAATGTACATTTGTAAGATTTGCTTATGTTATGCCAACTAAGTTTAGTTTAGTAATAAAGTCGAGTTTCAGAATCTATAAGAAAGACTTGAACCCTCAACATGTCAGGTAATATGTCAAAGCCTTTCACAAATTCGATCAATTTATCCTATTAAACAAATAATTTTCGGCGATAAAAGACAGACAAATACTGAAATTGAACGAAAGAGGTGTACTAAATATAATATTTGGCTACTTATAGTTCCATTGGAATTCGAATACATAAACTTATGGAAACGAAATTACTATATATATATATATATATATATATATATATATATATATATATATATATATATATATATATATATATATATATATATATATATATATATATATATATATATTCATTTTCACAAATTTAGGATCGTCCATCCTCCACCCCGTGCATCATAAAATATATAGTTTGTATATGTATTATATCAAATACATATATTGTGTAAATATTTTGTTGATGAAAAAGCGTAACTTAATGTTGAATCCAAAAACAGCTCAAGGCCATTTGTTTAACTAAATACCTTCTTCCACAAACCTATTTACTATTTAAATGTTAAAAAAAATGTGAAATGAGTCTTAACACTGTTTTAAACCACATGTCGTTTTAGCCTTTAATGTAGATTACCAATTGTATATGTTATACATGCATATATAGTTTTTGTGATATTTTGTTACTTTTATGAAAGGTTTAATAAATAATGAGATTAATAATTTCTGACTTTATCCCTTTACAGATGTATGCAAGATGAAAAAAACATGTTTTAAACAATACATATAAGGCTAGTTCATGGATGCAATAAAAGAGGAAGCATAGGCAGGACCTTACGTATATTATATACCAACAGTTGCTTAAAACAAGCATTAGCAAAATGGGAAAATTCATTGATATTTAATGTCCGTTGTTCTTGAAACGTATTACTCGAAAATCTATATTATTTGTGATTTTAAAAGATTTGCATGACAACTTGATACTGAGGACATATTATAAACCATTTAACGTTTCCAACACATTTGATTTACCTGTAATTTCGGTTTACTTGCATTCATTCAGAGTTCATGTTTTGACTTTGTGTGCACAATTAAATGATTAATTAAAACCGTTGATGAACATGGTAGAACTCAGCACTTACATTAACACAACAAAAGTATAATCACAGGAGTGAAACTTAATCCGAGCTATTAATTTACTTTGTTAAGAAGTAATGTTCTGAATGGCATACATTGAGGCTTTTTGTATTGCAATATTTTCCTGTGTGGTGTATATTTCAATATTTTAAGAATAACAAAGATACTACTTCACGATTTACATGGCATATTTTTCTAGACTATAATCTACACGTATCATTGCGTATTGTTTAAATGAATAAATACCCTTTTAATGCTTGAATCATTATAAGTTTTGTGAAGTTGAGTCAGTGTGACACCTTATTTCGACTCTTGTTCAGTACATGGGTTGCACTTTATTTATACAATTCATGAACGCTGTACTCATGTCTTTATCGTGCAGATAAGGTTTATTTGTCGGTGTTATGGGTTTAAGTATGATATTCTTTCTTAGGTTTGTTTAGAGGCTAAATTGCTTAACTTGGTAACTTTGTTTATCTTTCAATGTTTACGTCCGTTCACTTTTAAACTGCATTTAAAATGCATGGAATTAAAATAAATATGGTCGGTTGGATGGCCTTCAGCATGATTGTTTTTCTATAACTTTATGATTGTTTAACTGAGTTTAACTTTCACTATAAACGTTATATTCTCCTGTTTAGATGTACATTTTTTAATCAGATGTTCCTGATGTGTAACATATCTTGCCGTTACAAAACTGTATAAAGCCTTTTGAATACCAGTTCTTCAAATATTATTGTAAAATATAAGATACATAATAACTCGGCATTATCTTTATATTACTTCCTCCAATGGCATGTTTTATATTTTCTGAAAATTGTGAAATAAGGTCATGCTTGACATTTCAAAAAATGTGTATTTACTGTAACCTTGCGGTATCACCTCAATGCAGAATACAATTTGAGAGGCTCGAAATTACACATAATACACTAAAAATTAATGTTCAAACATGTTTTTAATAAATATAAAACATAGGGACGAAGTACACGAGAAACAGGCTAACCAGGCTCATAGGCACAAAGTGTATAATACACAGGGCACCCTTTCACAAGAAACACACAAATATGGACAACGGGCACAACGCACAGGTACATAGAGATAACGTTTACAAACACATTGGGACAGAGAACCAATGCCACGATCACATAAGGACGGCGTACACTGGACATTAATATATCGGTACATAGTACACAAGGCACAAATAATGACGGGAAAAATACACAAGGCATAAACACATAGATATACAGTACTAATGATACAATCGCATTAGGGAAAGTTCATAAGGCAAAACCACATCACATAGGAACAAACTAAACAAGAAACAAACTCAGAAAAATGTACACAAAACGCAAGCACATATTTACATATCACACAAGGCAAACATACATAAGAACGAATTACATGCACACGGGGATAAAGTATATAGGAACAATTACTTAAGTAAACAATACCCAGTGGCAGAAACGCTAGAGGACAAGGTCAAAATGGTAAAAACACATGAAGACAAAATAAACAAGCTACATGGGAACATCAGTTGAGACATTTACACATGCGAGAAGTACACAAGGCATAAACAATTAGGACAGAGGTATACAAGGCACAAAATAAACAAAGGGGCAACATGCTCAAGGCGTAAAATATGGGGACAAAGAACAAAATAAACATATCAATAGAAATCGAACAAGGCAAAAGCAAAAGAGAGGAAAACTTACAAGGCACAAGCACATGGAGACAGAATAAAATAAGCACAAACATATAGGGACAGAATGAACAAGGCACTGATACATATCGTCAAAATGAACTAGTCATAAAAACATATGGATAAAGTTAACGAGGCACAATTACAAAATGAACCAATACACGAGTTATAATTAGCAAGTGGAAAAGGTTCACACGGCACAAGCACATATTGACGAATTACTCAAGGACACGAACTAATGGGTGAAAAGTACATAAAGAACTGTCACATGAATAGGGGATACTAACGCCAAAAGCAGAAGAGGTGCAAGGACATATCGTACACGTGAGAGAAGAAAACAATGTACATTAAAAATTACAAAAGTTGGAATGGCAATATTACGAGTAGACACATATATGTAACATTTTCATAATATGCACTAGACACAATGACAAGGGGACACCTTACACAAAGCACAAACACAAAAGGACGAAGCAAATAAAGAAAAAGTACATGGAGGCGACGTACATGAGGATAAAGTACACATGCAAAGATGGAATCAACGTTACATTGACACATGCGCAACAACATTCGCACGAAGTCCACAAGCACATGCACATAGGTAAAAGTATACATTGCACAAACAACAGGTTTGGACAAATCACGTGTACGCAAGGTACAATTACATGGAGGCAATCACATTGGGAAACCATGGGGACGAAATACACAAGGCACAACACGCAGGAATGCATGATACAAGTACAAAGGGGAAAGTACACACGCCAAAAGCATATGTCAACAACGAACACATGGAAGAGGGAAGGAAAAAAAATGAACAATGCACAAGCACCTTAAGAATATTTATACAATCGGAGTCACATAATGACAAAGTAAACAATGCACAAACACATGGAGAAAAAGTACGAAAGGCACACACACAAAGGAACAAAGACCACAAGACACAAGCTACTGCGACTAAGTATATACAATTAACACATACGAACAACCTATACACATGAGAACAGTAAAAAAAGGCTAAAGAACATGAGCACAAAGTGCACAATTTAAAACATCATGGGAAAAACTACACGAAACACAAGCACATGGTAACAATCACCTAGGGACAACGTGGGGATGACTTGCACAACGCACAAACAAATATGTACGGAAACCAGGCAGAAGTACAATAGGGACAAAGTACACTTTTTAATGAAAAGGCGCAAAGGGACAGGGTACACAAAGTTCAATTTTTTTTTCAAAGCGCCCAAGACAAAAATACATAGGTACAAAATACAAAAAAAAGTACACGCATAATTATATCGAAACATTATACTTTGCACAAAACCATACCATACGGACTAGGTCTACAAGACGAAAATACATGTCGATAAAATGAACAAGGAGCAATCACATAGATTCAAAGTACAAACTGCACAAGCACATTAGCTCAAAGTACACATATATCAACTACATGAGGACTAATAACACAAGGTACAAGAAAAAGTACTGAAGGTACACATAGGGCATAACACATGGGAACAAACTGTTGAACTGTAAATAACCAAGGCACAAATATAAGAAAATAAAATCATCATGACACAATCAAATGGAACAAAAATACACAAACATGAAGAGATAAAGTACACAAGCTACATACAAATAGAGACAGAAAGTGCAATACCATACCAAACAGACCAGGTCGAAAATATATGTCGATAAATTGAGCAAGGAAATATCCCATATATACTAAGAACAAACTGCGCAAGAACGTTGTCACAAAGAACATAGGGTACATGGATACAGTGATATTGTATACATAAACAAACACATGGAAACAAAGTACACAAGTAACAAGTATACCGGGACAAATTACACACTGCGCAAGCACATTGGCACAAAGTTCACAAATACAATCACGCAGGGTCAAAACACAATCACAAATTTATATCAACTTAGTACTTAAGAAGCAAGAACATAGGGTCAAAGTACATAAGGTACAACCACATAGCGAAAATGTTACAATACACAAGCTCATTTAGAAAAAAAACACACAAAAGGCACTAGGTACAAATCTCGCAGATGGAACAAACAAAAAAGTTACAAGGTATACAAGGCACAAGCACATGGCGAAAATACACACGCCAAAAGCACATGGACACAACATACCCATGAGAAAAAAAAAACGCTAAACACATTTTGCGCACAGTTAACAACTGGTACAAACTGGAGAAAGAGAACATAAGAAGCAGGCACATGGGGACACAGTAAACAAGGCACATGTACAGCAGCCACAGTCGTTGTGGAACAATGAATTGAGGACATCATGGGTACAATGTAAAATGCACGAACATTAAGAAACAAAAGACACATTACACATGAAGAAATACACGAATACACACATAGGGTTAGAGCATAGAAGTCTAAAAAACAAAGATACAAAGAGCACAAGAAACAAGCACAAAGTGACAAACTACACACGGTGCAAAAACATACTGTGAAAATGCACAAATCTCAATGGCAAAGGGACAAAATGCTCAAGGTAATTGTTGCGAAAAAGGTACACAAGGCACTAGCACATGTCGAAAACACAAAAGGCGCAAACATATAGGAGCAAATCGCTAAATACTCTAATTCATACGGACAAAGTAACCTATGCACAAGCACATGTGGAAAAAAGTCCATAAGACAAAGACACATGTAGGTAATGGGACGTTTGGACGAAGAACACAATACACAAGCATAAAAGGATAGTGACAAGGCACTTTCACATGGTGACTCAATGTTCAATCACCATGAGACATTGTTCACAAGAAACAAGCATAAAATACACAATTCACAAATACATACACATAAAGAACTCAAGGCATACTCACAGGAGTAAAACACAAAGAATACGCGCAGGGCGATCGAGTACACAATAGCGAAGCACATGCGAACAAAGTACTTAAGGCACAAGCATATAGCAACAAAGTACCAAAGGCACAAGCATAATAAAGTAACAAAGAACACAAGCCATAAGCATATATGAACAAGTACCAAAAACACAAGTATATAGGAACAAAGTACCCAAGGCACAAGCATATAGAAACAAACTACCAAAGGCACAACCAAATAGAAACAAGGTACCCAAGACACAATCATATAGAAACAAAGTACCCAAGGCACAAGCATATAGGATCAAAGTACACAAGACACAATAATATATGAACAAAGTACGAAGGGCACAGGCATATAGAAACAAAGTACCAAAGGCACAAGCATTCAAGAACAAATTAACCAAGACACACTCATATAGAAACAAAGTACCAAAGGCACAAGCGTACAGGAAAAAATACCCAAGGCACAACCATATATCAACAAGGAACCCAAGGCACAATCATATAGGAACACGGTACCCAAGACACAAGCATATTGGAACAAAGTACCCAAAGGCACAAGCATATAAGAACAAAGTACAGCAAACACAAGCTATTAGGAACTAAGTACCCAAGACACGACCATATTGAAACAAAGTACCCAAAGCACAACCATATATGAACAAAATATCAAAGGCACAAGTACCAAAGGCAAAATTATTTATGAACAAAGTACCCAAGGCACAAGCAAATAGGAACAAAGTACACAATACATAATCATATATGAACAAAGTACCAAGGGCACAGGCATATAGTAACAAAGTACCCAAGACACAAGCATATAGGAACAAATTACACATGACACAATCATATATGAACAAAGTACTAATGGCACAGGCATATATGAACAAGGTACCCAAGACACAGGCATTTGTGGACAAATTACAAAGACACAAGCATATAGGAATAAAGTACCAAAGGCACAAGCATATAAGAACAACGTCGCCAAGACACACGTATATATGAAAAGTGTACTAAAAGCACAAGCATATATGAACAAAGTACCTAAGACACAAGCATATAGGAACAAAGTACCCAAGACAACAGTATATATGAACAAAGTACTCAAGACACAAGCATATAGGAACAAAGAACACAATAAACTAGTACATAGTAACAAAGAACACAATAAACTAGCATAATAGGATGGGCTGGAAATAACAGAAGTAACAAACACATGGGGACAATGTACACAAATCGCATCTAATCGGAGGCAAAGTACAGAACATAAAAATACACAGGGGCAAATAACAAAAGGCAAACTTGCATGGAGACAAAGTACAAAAATCACAAACACGTAACTACAGATTGCAGAAGGCAAGAACATGGACAATGTACACCTGTCAAATTTACATGGGGACAATGAACACAAGAAAAATACACTGGCGCAAAGTACAAAAGACACATTGGCACGGAGACAAACAAGGCACGGCGGAAGTGCATAGGAACAAGGTACACTTGACACTGCTTCTTACGGACGCAATACATACGATACTGTCACAAAGGCCTGAAGTACACACGGCACATGCACACTGTAACACATTGCAAAGTACACAGTCAGATAAGGACAATGTACGGAACAAAAAATCATTAAGTGATAAGGTACACAATGCACAAGCACATATGTATAGTGTAGACAAGCACAATCGCATTGGTACGATGTACACAAGGTATAGTTTAGACCACATTGGTATAGTTTAGACAAGCACAATCGCATAAGGATACAACACACACAACAAAGGCACATGCGTAAGATGTAGACAAATACAAACGCATAGTTACAAGTGTAAGAACAAATGGCATAACGACACAGGTGTAAATAAAAAGTTTACATTTGTATGGTGATAGTTTTCTGAAATTTAGAAAAAGTAATTGTATCCAAATGAAGAAGTGGTATGAACATATTTATTGTTTATGAGTTAGCATTGATACAATGGACCCTTTTAAGTCTGAACACGACTAACATAACATTGCAGGAAGCCTTGCGCCAGAAATGTGCACGTAAGATGGCTTCTAGAGCTATTAGCAACAATATACTGTTGATTTTTTTAAATAATCAATTGTATTATTACTTCGAAACAAAAACGTTATCAAATGACTCACGTGTAGGGTGTAGAATAATTTCAGTGGACAGTGAGATATTTGGAAACTGCTGTCAATATATAAAATTGTTAAGCATAAGGCGGTGTGAAATTGGGTATATCAATATCAACATTAAATTCAATAAACATTATTTTTAAATAACAAATACAGAATGACAAGACAGTTCTTTAATCAGCTCGACTAAATCATTCTAAGTCCAAATATTAAGCAGGCTCGTCAATAAGGTCAACAGCTGGCTTCAGAGTCAAATTTCGAAATATCTTGTTGGCTTTTCATTCACCATTAGAAACGACAAAGTTGAAATGCTAGCCGTATGATACGCAAGCTGGAGTAATGGAATGCTAGATTTTAAATATCGAGTTGAATGTAGGCCAAGCTCAACATTTGAAATTTACGACGAGCCAATTCAATGTTCGGACAGAATATCGAGTATTTTATTCTGAAGGATCAGCCAACATCATGCGACATTATTATTTTCCATATTACTTTATGTTTAAAGCAATTATGACACCGTTCATTACTTATTTATTTTACAGAGTATAAACGAGTTGCTGAATTGCGTTGCTGAATCAATTTATGGATTGAGAACATAGAACCGTGTGTCCTGCACATGCGTACTGCACTTCGAAACAAACGTGTAGACTCAATGTTTGCAACATTGCCCTTTAGATGTATGTCCTGTGAAAGTAAGCTTCATAATGTTTTAGCGTGCCCGATTCTTTTTGGTTTATGAAAAACAGGATTCCGTTTTCTTAAGTTGTGACCATGACATCATCACCTATTATTGACTAAAAAAAACTTATTCTTTATGCCAACATCCTGAACTACTTTAATCGTTTTATATTGAAATGGTTGTCGACGACAAAATCACACACTTGTTAAAATTGGACTTATATATAGCTGGCACTGTCAATGTGTAGAATAATCAGGTATGGAAAATAATGTATATAATTTGCAAATATTATAACATGGCTATTACCATTCCAGGGGTATGGTGTCAAATCCGGCGCGAATACACAGATGATCAATTCCGGTGTATTGTTAGGTGCCTTCAAATACCCGCAGCTAAAGTTATTGGAGGAAGTCTTGCTTTAATATGCCATGTTTTGTTTTGTCTTACCGCTGTTCGATTATTGCCTACGTTTAAGGCCGATACCTTTAAGGCCTGTTTTATATTTGTGGGTGTAGTTTTACAAGAATACTTTAATGCAATCGTGTTTTTATGGTTCCAGCAGCTACTAAAGCAAGAGCTGCACATAACTGCAATTGCTGTTAAATATAGAGCAGTGTTTAATGAATGTGGTGAACAATATGATGAAAACTACAATTACAAACCTGGATTTCAAACATAAACCAGGTTTAGATGCACACGGTATAAGCCCAAGCGACCCAGTATGAGAACTGTTTTTAAACATTTTTTTTTTATAAAACAGTATAAAATGACTATGTAGGTTAGGTACCGTCTTGGAAATGCAAGTAAAAAGGACTGAAAGGCGTTAGGTCTAGCGTTTTTAAAACTGTTAAATCTAGGGCAATGAATAAGAGTTCTCTTTTTCAATTAGAAATACTTTGTTTGATGTTTGAAGATAAACAACAAATCGAATTCATTGAAGAAATCGGATGTTTGCACTTAAACAAACTAGCTCTGAAAATTGGCCTTCAGAAACCAGTTGATGGCAGTAAACATAACTTGTTCTGAAAACGGGCCATTAAAATTCAGTTGATGATAGTAAAACGGGTCCTCACTCATTTTAAAACGGACCCTGAGGTTATGAAACTATAATATGTACTCCGTCCTCAAACCTTAGTGGGTTTTTTTTTATCAAGCTCTTGATGTGTAATAAAAATGTTGCTATGGCCTTACCAACTATATTTAAAAAAACATTTTCTACGGCAACTCTCTTCAAATGCAAACTACTTGAACATGCTTATAAGGTTAAACACAACAGCCTAAAAATGAAATAGTGTTCGAGAAAGGAGCATGTTTAAAAGCTTGCTAACCACCGGTCAATTTTTCGAATTGTGGTGCTTAGTCGATACAGTCTGCAGTTGGGACATTATTAACACTTTAGCGGAAAGGAATCTCCGCCTCCCATTTTCTAATACCCATCATTACAAACCTCATCCCGGCCTTTAGTTAAATGCTTCAAAAGGCAGATCTCGTGTGATCAGATGTTTTTAATAATTGTAGCGGTTATTGGTGGGCCATTATAGGGTTGAGTACAATGTCTGCTAAGGTAAATAATTGTTCACAGTCAGTTGATTATTAGAATGATATTTAGTTTAAAGTCGTCATCGCATTTTCTAGAACAAAGCTCAAATGATTTTCACAATAATTTACAAACGTACATCAATTTATCGTATTGAATTTTCTTTGTTTTCGGTGTTATGTCGGTAAAGCACGGTTACGTTTATTAACAGATGTCATATGTTTAGACCATTCCTCTATGTAACTTACCATAACTATTTTTGGTCTTACCATTCGTTAAGTCACTGTCTACTTTCCACATGTAAAAATAAGTGGAATGAGACAAAAGACCCATTTCGAATGTCATGGAACGTCATATGCTGACTTGGGATAGAGCTCTTGACATCCTGATTAATATTCCAGTGGACAAACCACGTTACCTGGCAAACCCATTTTGCTGTAAAAACTTGGTGTTAGTAGAGCAACACAAATAGGAAAAATACCATATTTTAGACATTTATCTTGCTGTATTTTTATGATCGATCATAGATAAGGGCATGGAAAGGAAAACGTTAAATGATTTTATTTCCAATTGAATTATATGTGGATGCTGAAATGATGTAATATGCATATGTTGACGAATCGAGTTTTTTTAACGAGTGACTGTGAATATAGCATGCACATCAAGGAAAACAAGGCAGCTACTACAACTGAAATTGTTTGTTTGAAATGTTAATGGCGACATTATACCGAAAAAAATATTAAAATATTCTTTTCGTTCTTAAATGATTGTAAAAGAGGCCAGCTAACGCCCAAATCAATTGAAATAAAAACCACGTGCAAACGGCAATTAATATCTGTATTGGAATTTCAGTCAGATGTTACACATTAGTAGTCAGCAAGCGATACCATATCAAATGCTATCAAATTTACATGGGACAAACAACAAATTTTATCGTCAACGGATCGGTGAAATGTCAAGCTATTTTGCACAACGAATGATTTAAATGAAACTTAGGCATGTGATGAATAAAATCTGATTCGCTGTCAATAACCGCATGTTCAATATTCGTCCTGTTGAAAGAAGGAAGATATTATATTAATAATGAACATGACTATGAACATATTTCAAAATGCATATCTGGATACTGACATATATTTTGATGAATTATTGCGAAGGTTCTGGTATGTTTTATATATTTTCTTATAACACATTTATTTTATTTTTCCCATATTATTTAGGTATCAGTTGCATGGGTATATATGAAGTGTATGGAAGGAATAATTGTGTAAAAAGTATAACGGATATTTTATTCGAAAAAGGCTTTTTCAGAAGATGCTTGTGTTGTTATTTTATGCAACGCATTTGTCCCAAGAACATATTATTGTCTATGTGTGTAAGGTAATGTTATATATAATTAAAATAATGAAAAGGGTTTTACTTAAGTGATTATTGTATAATGTAAACATATTTTTATTTTAGATTCCCCGTCCCGACTTATTATTGAGTTTATTGGCCAAGAAACCTTGTCAGGAGAAAAAAAAAGTCACTTGTATAGAACTGGACTCAAATCCAGCGTGTAAAATTAAATGGGAATCAAGTATTGATGACTTTAAGTATACGTTAGTGGAACAGTCAAACCAATCAACAATTTATTTCAACGTTACTAATGTCGATTTTGGAAAACAAATAAGGTGCAATGCTGAATGTCAAGACTCTGTGAATGCTGCCTCAAACTCAACAACCGTTATTTTCGCAAGTAATTGCTTAACAATGGGGTATTAGTTATAGGGTCGATGTTCCTTGGATCATGATTTAAGCATTCTCCCTTCTAACACAATAACGAAATATATCATAACATATGGTATATAAATTCGCATGTGAAGTTTCATACCATAAAATACCTTCCTTACACGCGTTTACAAGAGTCGTTTCATCGAAACAATTGTTTAAAGACGTAACAAAAATGTAGAATATTAATGTGGATGTCTTCTGATAAACATATTTTATATGACGTCTTCTTTCTTAACCCTTACAGAAAAGCCGAAAGTTGTAATTAAACCATCATCCGTTTTACCAGTTCCACGAAACATCCACTTAGCGCTCACCTGTTCTGCAAATGCCTATCCTGATGGCAATATCACTTGGACGTTGATGAAAGCGTCGAATTCACCACAATTACATACAAAGATGTGTTTAAATGCATCAACATGCACTTATGAAATGACTACATCTGACGTTGAACAGGAGTATTTGTGCATTGCAAAGAACATACATGGCAGTGACAACGGGTCCATTATTGTACCTGTTCGTCAACGTGCAGGTAAAGATGGTGAAACATATGTTAATTGTTTTGTGGCTCTTGTTTAGTATCCGTTAGACCTTAACAATGATCATATTAACAGGAACTCAATAGATGGCTACATGACATGTCCGTTTGGTTGACATTTTTGAAAATTAGGAACTCTAAAAGTGTGTTATTAAACATATTGCAGTTATTTACATTTATGATCGACCGTAAACAACCATGCTTTAATGTCGTACTTGATTAATGTCAAAGTTCCATAGTAAGAATATCCTTCCTTTTAGAACTGACTGGTAAAGAGTCCGTCATTTTGGGCGTCGCAATTGGCATTTCTGGCGGAATAGAAATTCTTATTATTGCTACAGCTGTAAAGTATTTATGTCGACGTCTAAAACAAGGTATGACAAAAGTTTCATTCTAAATATCTAAAATATGATTGTTCAATGCCGGCATTGGTATTTTTAAGAACTGTTTTAGCATTGTTTGAAGTTATAAAAAATAAAACGTTCATGCATTTTCTTGATATATTTACGACTTCTTCATTATATAATTTCAATAGCAAAGCTACAATTATGGAGAGAGGATAATCAGATCGAAATCTCGGAGCTTCAGCCACCGTTCGTATACCAATTTCAATATCAACAATATTGTTAAATGAAGAACATCATAAATGTAAACGTAACTTTTACAATTTAGGAGGGTGTCAGCTGCAGAAAAAGTTGTTGTCTGCTTTGCGCACCAGAGATCGTAGGTTCGAGGTCCTTTACTATAAGCCTCTTCAAATTACATCATATGTATATCAACTGTTTTAGAATAGAGCTTAAATAAATGTAAATTTTATTTCCAGGACAGCTGCAGATGGAGATGGTAAATACATAATATGACGGAATAATCTTGTTCCTTTTAACGATTAATTAAAAATTTGTGGTGGTATTCTAGTGGTGTTTACACATTCAAATAGTAGATGTAAGTTAAACAACACAGTTCATCCCTGATATGTTTTTGTTCCGAAGTGAGTGCATGTCATTGTGTTCGAAAATATGAAACATCTTATAAGTGTCAGTGAACCGTCTCATTCTATCTTTCATGAAACATAATATAGAAGTTACACATACACATATTGACGGCGCTGAATATGCTGTCATCGACAAGGCACACAGAGCTCCAGAAACCATTGCTCTGGTAAAACATTACTTTAACGCTTTTAAATAAAAAACACACAATAACTGTACATCAGCATGTATTATTAGTCAAGACTATTAAGGATGTCTACGGGGCTTGTTTTGCGAGCAATATAGTATATGTGATGAACATATTAGACAAATAATTATATTTTCGCTTGAAATCCTACCATTAGATAAAACAGGGATAATAACAATCCTATACTATAACTAAAACGTCACTGCTTAGTCAAATATAGGACATAATATTATTTGTGAAACCGAACCAAAAAGAGTGTAAATCTTACTTGGTTTGTAAAAAATATTGATTGTATGTTAATGATAGAATATATCAACTATATCGAGCTAAACATAGGTTTGTAACATACTATTGCCGACAACTATTTTAGGTCAGTTTATGTAAAATGTATTTCGAATTTTCTGAGTATATGAACGACATTCTTGTCATCTATTTACAGCCATCGAGCAAAGATATGCCGTCATGTGAGGCTAAGACTAAATGCGTAGAAAATGCAGCCATGGAAAGTTTAGTGCAGGTAGAACAGCCATCAATCGAATATTGTGTAGGTGCATTGGAATCAGGTCCTTCAACGCAACGTGATGATAGGTAGGTATTCAAGTGTTGATAATAAGTGTCGTCGACTTTTCATGCAAATGATCTTTATTTACAAAAAAGCAAAACAGTTTCAAACTCTCTTGAGCAAGTATCAAAAGTTTCATTAAATACGTTTGTTTGTTACGGAATTTATAAAAAAAAAACACGGTCATGTCAGGGTATCCGAAGCGAGACGTTGACCTTGACTACGTCAGATTGTACGTAAAATCTGCTTGAAATAAGATGTAATAAGGGATATTAATATTAAAACAAAAGGCTAGGTAAACACATTGGTACCTTGGTTATGAATAATTTAGCTCATGTATCGAATATGTATCTTTTATAATTATAAAAAATATATACAATATATGTGATGAATATTTTTAGTTCGATTTTAACCCTCGGTAAAACGATGCAGTTTTACTATTTTTCAAATGACACTGTTTGATTAAAGGTGTAATACATGAATATGTTAATGACCTTTATGTGGATATGGCTGGGCTATCGTTATAGTTTGGTAATATAAGATATTTATTTCTTGTTTTAATGTGTAACATAAACTTTATAAATCAGCTCTATCAATACATTACAGTGGACTTCAAAGCAAAGACGATAGTTACACAACAGGTATAGTGAACACTTATTTTCTAACGCGCACATTTTAAATTTAATTTAGTACCCATACCGAGACACAACTTATCAGCCATAATCTATGCCGTAAAAGGTGTTATAATGGCACAAAGGATTATGCACTGTTTCAAGGTCTCAACGCATCTGAAAATTCCAATCAGGAAATAGCTTTATTTACAAGGAAACTATAGTTTGCAGCCATTGGTGAAGTGTTTGTATTATGTCCATAATCTTGTGCCGGATGGTGACGTCTGTCTAATGTGTATTTTGTTGCATACTTACAGTATCATATCGAAAGAATGATAAACTATTTCCCGAGGTAATGCGTATTTAAAATAAATAATGTTTCTAATAATTTTGGCGTGCAAAAATAAAAATTAACATGATAATGCGCTTAGATTAAAACAAAATATTCTTACGTCTTAAAAATAAAAACCGACCGTGTATGTTCATGAATACCAAAATATTTTAAAGTCCCGTGAAACTTTAAGACATTTATTATACGAATATGAGGCAGTTGAAAGATATGGATTCATTCTGTTTTCAGATAAAGAAAAAGACAACCGAGACGCACCAACTGATAAGGTTAACTATTTTTATTTAGATTTATCTTTCGGATGCATGAAATAAAAAAGCGTGAAAGAAATAAAAAGATCCAGTTGAATAGAAACTTTTAATTTAATTGAAAGGTTAAAAGTATAGCTGATATTGGCGATGCCCTCTTAGTGTTGGTGGATTGCCTTCAAGAGATTTTTTAATGGCCAAGAAAGACAAGCATCATAAAATAGCATCACAGTTAAACCATATTAAACAATAAGGTAAATTCAAAATATTTTTACAAACAATGTTTTGTGTTGTATTGAATGTAAAAAGAGTTGTAAATTGTATATGCTTTCATTATTATCATAACAGAGGCAAGAGCGTTCTATCAATAATCTTGTGTACGCGGATGTTCATGTCGAGCACTTGGAGAAATCTCGAGTAGGAAAACGTGCATGCAATGAAGAAGATCGGAGAGAGTACTCTGCAATTTTGTTTGATAAATCTTGCGGCGTAAAACCTGACTCATCCAATGACAACTGATTTTAGGTGTTGCAGACAATAAACTGTTGTCCGCCTTCTGTCCCATTGAATAATATGTTTTTAGTATGTTGTTTATACGAGTATCTATAAAATTGGTGTTATTACAAATGCTAAAAACAAGCTATAAGTCAAGCGTACTGAATTGCTTTCTGGTGTGTGTATCTGCTCTTTCCATGTACCTATTTAATAAACAGTCTCTTCTTTCCGTTTGTTATATTCTATTATAATTTGATATCATATACATAAAATCTGCATGCAAACGTAATTATGTGTTCTTTTAAAAGAATAATGAATTGTTGTATATTTTTGATGTTGTATGCATTACTTCGTCTGTCAATTGACTTCTAATGAGTATAACTATGTAAACTTGTTCGAAATACGTCATTACAAATATCATGTATTGATGAAGTGTACATGTTTTATATTTGATTATGTTTATGCAGTACATATGTGTAAAATGTACTTAAACATATGTTTATTGTCTAAGTTAAGCAAAAATTACAAAAACTGTACTTGTCACACATCGGTTTCACTGTTTTAAAATTATTTTGTGAGAAGACTTTTGACATCTATATTCCCTTCTGAAACGAACTGTTTTCAAAGGTTTGAAGATTAACTGCGTCCAATTCGTTCGAAAAATGCAGAACCTTTTGGAAGCTTATCATACCACAAAGCACAAAAGAAAAACACCAATGAAAACACCTAACTACACCTAATAATTCTAAGAGGAAGTAATTGCACCATACAATATCATCGTCGTGAACCTATCATGATGTGTTTTCCTCCACATTCTGTCTGCCGAATGAGTCAGCTTTCATCCGTTGCCCTGCCGTACACCAAGTTTTTTTTTCTTCCTGTAAGCAGAAAATGCAAATGGTGATTTACTGCATGACGATTAAACCAGTTTCGTTAGTGTTTTCTTGGAGCTTAATACGTACGTATCTTGTTTTGTGTTTGTTTCGCTTTTTTCCTTGAGCCTTTAAACAGGAAAAAATAAATGCTGGGCTATTGGGCTTTTCCCTGTGGTTTCAATTGTAACTTAATACTTACAATATGGTATGAAATAACAATATTGTAAAATAGATATCTTCTTATTATAAACTCCGTCAATTCAACGAACATTATCATGCTTAAACAAGGGATAACATAATTATGCACTTAATAAATAGAAAACTTAAAATTGCACTTCTTTAAATTCCATCCACACTAGCCAAGTTTATTCCTTGAACAAATACTGAAATGTTGATTTTCTAAGACTTTAAATGCTACTTTCTAGGATTGGAAACAAACATTTTAGCTTTTTATTTTCACATTAGCGCTTTCAATGCAATAAAGGAGTACATAGTTTGATTCCCATGACTTCTGTGCAATGGTCCCAATGTTTTTGTCTGGCCATGGTACACAAAAATAATTCCAGTTTTCCTGGAAAAAGAAAATACAAACGTTTTGAGGTTCAGTAGAATCATGAGGTAATGCCCAATAGCGGAGACTTGTACAAGAACTCGTGCGTTAGCACACATATCGAGGGTCAATTAACAAACAAAGCAAAAATGATGACACAAGCACAAATAATAGCACATGAAAAGGATTAAATAAATTACTACATCAGCAAAGCCAAGCGGAAACTCTTGGACATTGAATTATCACATTAAACCTCAAACCTGGGCGTTGTGCAGAAACAGTTGTCATTACAAGAACTGTGTTATGCATCAAACGACCTGAAAAGAAAACAAATACATTGTATATTCTTAATTTTGCGGTGATTTTTGATACGTGATGGAATAAGAGTGGGAATATGTACTCCTTCAAATAGTAAAGCCGTCATTAAACTGCTGTTCTGTTAAATGTCCAAAGGGCGTGACCGCAAACCACATTAATCAATATGTTTATATTGCTTTACAATTAATTCAATGGACAATGATCAACATGATACAGGAAAATATTTCAAAGTATCAATCTTAATTATCTATTATGGTTTCAGCTTAAACAATAGCAGTCATAACAACAAACAAGCCAATTGCTTGATATGGGAAATATTAAACACGATATGAAACTAAAAAAATTAACCTTAGACTAACTATCCCGAAACTGACTCAGCATTGTCTAGATAACTCAAATGTACGCCGGCAAGCCTTGTTTGTCCACAACACATCCATAAACCACCGGAACATGGAATTCCCACGAGGCAAACTATGAATGAAGTACGTATACGTACCAGGCGGAGGCAAGTGAAACCGCAAAATGAAATGCCACCTGCGAGGCCAACAACAGCTACTGATCCTTTTAGTAATACATATGTTGCTCGTAATGGATTCTTTTAAAGTGACACTCTTATTCAAAATCAATACATACATATGTATAACAAACATAATTTTTGACTGATAAATCTGTAACTAATTACTCAATAAGGCATTTATGGGAAATAATAATTACTGATAACAAGATCGTAACCGTGAATTTAATAGCAGAAACCACACAAATATCAAATGATTGGTGAATGTTAAAAGACTTACTGTGGTCTGCTATAGTCTCATAAGGTAGACATACCGTGTTTTATGGTCATTGTTTCAAATTAAACTCGGTATCCTTCATAAGAACCATTGTTTTTGACATTTATTCATCTTTTTGGAATATTAAAACACTATTATTAATTGTGGTAAGTCTCATTTGGGAGTTAGAGTGCATCTTTTAACACCGGTGCACACACGCGGAACTGAATACTCGTGCACACTTTATCTGGTTGTATATATTAAAGTCCATGCGTAACGAATAAAACATTAAATGTTTTTTTCTTATAATTGTAATATGAACTAAGGCGCTGCCTCTACGGGCTTGGAGTGTTATTGCCGGAATCGTAGTTCTTTTTATGAAACACATGTTGAACAATACATCGCGGCCGTTCGCGACATGTTCGTTCAAGTTAAGCACAGAGCCTTAATTTATGAATATTCATATGGTAAGGACGAAGAGGCTTTTTTGAATGTGTTTTTCAGCTGTATAATTACTTTTATTTCTGGTCTACAATCCAGTACAGTCCATACTTTCAGTGTGTGTATACCACGTGATAAATTGCGTCATAAATGCTACGTCGAAAGGCAATATTTTGATTTGAAAAAAAATCTTTAAACAAAGATAACCTCTCCATTATAAATGAAACAAAGCGCAGTCCACGCCGATTACGGAGCCCTACCTTCGTTCTTTAACCAAATTTTGATTGCGAGTTTAGTTTCTTCAAACACTTCGACAAACCTTTCAGCCGTCTGACGGAGCACTGTCAAAACAGTATTTTTACCTCATCAAATTTGGAAATAAAACAAATGCGGGGCGCTTTAAGCGGCATAGGCTGCCCTTTGTTTCATTTTAAATGGTGTTGTTAATGAAAAGTTATCTTTGATTTAAGTCTGCATTTTAAGCAATTTTGCCTTCCGACGAAGCATATATATAACGTAATTGATAACGTGCTATATACTAGTGATCGGCCGATGGACATTCGTAATTTGGCGATCGGCGACCTCATCGTTCCATAATCGATTAATTGAGAAAAAAAAAAGTTGGCCCGAATTCAGTTGAAATTTCCAACTTTATATAGCGCAGTAACTTAAAGCTAAGGGAAGTAACCGATACTTTGAGTTTTAACAGTACTTTCATTTAGTTTTCTTTGCGTTCAAATAGCTTTATGATGGCGGACGGCCAGGGGGACTTCGATCTAAAAATATTTGATTACCCTGGATATCGGTCGTCCAGGTGCTGGACAAGTGCAAATTATTCCAGCGAAATGGTTAGGGTCATTCAAGCCCAGATTCTTATGAAACTAGGCTTGATCGACCCCAGCTGTGCTCACATATTGAAATGAACGTCAAGATCAATGTAAAAACTGTTTGAAGAATGGAAATGTTTGTCTAACTCCGAGAATACGTGAGAAAAGTTTTGCTTATTTAATTTCCAATTACTTGTTATTTTTAATAGCTAATGCCATCCAAAACCAATGTGTTATGTCTTTTTTTTCAATTTAATTTTCAAAACTGGTTTAATTAAAGCATCAGTCAATTATAACCAAGCACTCCCCCCATTATTCATTATGCCAGAAATAATACCTGTTTTCTGACTGAAGCATTAGAAATGAAAACTAAGGTCCTTATTGATATATACATCAGAAAATGATGCTTTTGTGATACTGTCCGATTACAGCCGATTAATCGGATAATCGATCGATCAGGGTCTACGATTAATCGATTATGAACATCCAAGCCGATTGCCCATCACTGGTATATGCACACTGTACTTTGCATGGTCTCTTAGTATTTTGATTAGTAATGCACCAGTCAATTGTAACCACGGCTCCCCCAGGTCCGGGGAATAGCGGGGAGGTTGAATTTCTGTCCAGCCAACCCCGGCTAAAATCCCCTCCCTGCGGGTATGAACAGATGGTAAAATCCCCGCCAAATGCCCCCGTAACCCAGGGACCCTAGGTAAGGCCGATTCCCCGCTATATTTAAAGCGAAGACAAAACCACCGCATTCAACCGGCACTCCGGGGCCACTGAAAGGAAAAAAACACGGCCCATTTCCTGGGCTATCCCCGGTATACACCCGGACCTGGAGGGCATGGTTACAATTGACTGGTGCTTTATTAAGACTAAAGTATCCATTTCATAAAATATGTCGATTTAACTGCAACATTAGTAAAACATTCCTTTGAACAAATACACCCGAAAGGTTAAAACATGGCCCATTTCCCCGGCTATCCCCGGTATACCCCCGGGGCGGGGCGTGGTTACAATTGACTGGTGCTTAATTAAGACCATAGTGAAAGAAATCGGCTAAGTAGTGTGAAGGAAATGGTTCCTATTACCAGATGTAAATCCTTATAATTATTGGTCTTTCACACCTTCCATAAAGCAAGCAGTAAGTATTTCACCGTTTATTTATGAGTCCTTAATTAAGCTGATCTCTTTAGGTATAAGTGTTGTCGGCATTAAACCTTAAAAAAATTACGACACCCATTAAAAGTTATAACAGTCTTAAATCGTCGCAAAATATTACTCATACTTTGATTTGTCGCCAACATTCTTTATTGGAACTGAATGTTTAACACGCATGATAAGTGGTTGTGGTGAACTGGTGCCTAAATGCTTCCTTTTTATTCACAAGCGATTTACAACATTACTTAAAAAGACCTAAAGCATCAAACCACATTACCACAGGTCACAGCCGATTCATTTATGGACACAGAAAATCCTGAAACCATGACGTCGTATTTTACACTTACGTTATTATACTATAAGAATTATTTCTGCCTTTCAGCAAGATCTTACCGTTCAAGGTCAACGACGTCAACGTCTATATACAAACAAACAAGCGAGGGAACGAACACATATGTGGCTTTGCGATTAAGGTATAGTCAGGCGATTAAACATGCTTGGAACATCTTTTTTTCTAATGTCAGTATGAAATACCTTTGTTATAAAAAAACAATCGTTTTGTTTGTCTAAGGCTTTTGTAAAAATGAATAAAAAATGTAGAACTATTTTAAAGCATTTTAGACAGTCTCTTCTAGTATTTGTCTGACCCATACACAATGACGAAACGCAATCATCGATATGAGCGGTTCCCGCGGAACATATAGTTTGTGGTCGATACCAAACAGCACGTTACTGAGAATAAACACGCCCAAGTAACATTGTAAGGCTGATAGTTCATATAATACCGCGGAAGTATCGTTGGTACATGTATCATCATTGTATTTTAAGGAATGAGTTTTTGTATATTTGCCATTAATGTCTTTTTCTCTGCGCCATGATCGACTAAATTTAACCAGGAAGCTTTGATATGATTCCTTGTAAATCATAAACCAAATAAAATATAAACATGTATCGTAAAGTAGACATGCCTAATACATATTTAGCATATAAATAATGATCAATAGATACCTGAATACGCATTCATTTCGTCCACATATGAAGGAATACTCGATATGTCATATTTGGTGTCATTAGGTGATGACATTTATCGTAATTATATAATGATATATATCTAATGATCAATCATACATTTTTCATATCCACTTCATTGTATCAAAACAGGTTTAGAACAATACACTATCATACTTGCCACATTTCAACCTTTAACCACTGTACAACGGATATACCAAACTGTTTAGTTACATCAGTAAATTCTTTCGAGATTAAAGCCCTAAAGAGGTTGCAGCGATTATAAAGTAATTTCCATCACAAGCTATACCATATATACATAAGACAAATATGAAACAAGTTAACCCAAAATAACGATTGCTATACTATGTTATGTCATCAATTGAATTTTAATATAAACTAGTATTAACTGTTGTCGTGACATCATAAGTAAAAAGTAATTTATTGTATAATAGCAAGTCCTGTTTTTACAAAGTTAAGAAAACTTGTGTGATAAGTTTCATTTTGATCAATCATAGAATATGATCGGCTTTGCCCTGTATTGCACGATTATTTTTATGCATATCTGGAAACCTAGAAAAAGAGTGTGTTTTCAACGTTATCGCAGAGCAATGCTGTGAGGCAAACAGCTTGGAATGTATGCGGAGTTGAACCTGTAATGAGAAACCATATTTCGTGCCAAAAAATAAGTGTGATGGCATTCCGCAATGCCAAATGGAGGATGACGACCGAGGTACATTGCAATTATTGGAAAAGACATATATTCGTAGTACAGAAATACCTTAGTATAAAAACTTCAGTCTCGGTCTTATTCAAAGTTATCATTGGCAGTAGGGTTAATACAAACACTGATAAGGCCTAACAAATCCTGCTTAAGCAATACATTTTCAAGAGTCCTAAATAATGATACATTGGGAACTACTGGGGCCAGTCTAGAATAAACAAAACTAAACAAACCAAGTATAAGCCCTGTTTAAATGCAAAAATTGAGGACCCTATAGACATTGACGGTGTTACACGAAGCGTTCACTCACCATAAATAGACTAAATATGCATAAAGATAGCTTTATCAACAAATGATGGGATAAACGCCTTTGAAAGGTCAGTGAAACACAAACTCACATTTACCACAAAACTACCCTATAACGCACAAGCGCAAGGCAAAGAAGCTTTCGGTACCACCTAGTTTAACGTCTGTTGGTAAGAAACGGTCGGTGCTGGAAGCTTGGACTTTCCGCTTGCATACGTAATGATTCAGTGAAAAACAAATATATGACAGAGAACAGCATGTAAAGAGAGCTTTGGAAGATATGCGTTTAGGTAAAGAATTAATTAATAGCAGGTCTTTCTTTCAGACAATTATGTTGTGAATTATGATTAATAAACGCATTTATCGCTTTTCCTCGTGTTTTATCATCTTAGCTTGTTAAGGCCATCCACTTATAGTGACGACCGATCGGTTGCTGAGGACTGCCTTCGATAATATTATCCATTTAGACTGCAATAATTACAACAACATAAGATGTCTAAAATCGGAAAAGAAATACTGGCGCCACATTCACAAACACTCACTTATTACAGGATCAATCTTGCGCTTTGTTTTAGTTTCTGGCATATATTTTGTACATTCACATCATGAAGAGATTTCAGACTTTAAAGGGAAGTTATCTTTAGGAAAATTGCAATACACGGTCACATGTTTTGTTTTTAAGACTAAGTTGAAGTATGTTGTTTGGCTTGTTACGTTTAATATATTTAGATAAATTTGGGCTTGATATTCAACGTTCTTGTACGGTTCTGGCATTGCCTTTCACACAGTGTATATTAAGCATTTAACATTGCACCGCTAAACAATCATTGTTTGAGCGTTATGTTTTAAACAGTGAAAAAACACAAGGCTTGGACACAACTTCAACGACGTCATTTCCGAAATGGTGGTCTGTTCGTACTCAATTCGGCACTTGCATTTAATATCTTTATTTCATATTTTATAGGCATCTCATAAAACAGGAAATTGTTGGTTTCAGTGTAACATCAAAAGCATTTCGTGAAATATAGCTTTTAGTACTCGCTCAATGAAATATATTACAGTCTTACACTGCACGAAACAATTGTTATTAAGGTAACTTAAGATCATATAATTCAGGACATATATTAATATTTTGGTTACCTTTTATACCTTGGCGATGTTATGTTAATATATGTTCTTACGAACGCAGATGTTTGATTTATAATTGATATCGTTATTGGTCTAGATGCCTTCATAAATTGTTCAAATGGAGAAATTCGTTTTCTTTTTTTCAAACAGCTTTGGTGTTCATGCTGGTTGGGTTGCAACATATGAGGATAAAGTTGCAAATCGTTATCTATTGTTTTCCGCTAGACGAAGTGGAGTGTACGGGGCGAGATTACAATCTACACAATTGCCTGCACGACCCCGTGCAACTTCGATGAAGACATCACCATATCATGCGACAATCCCTGCACCGAGTTGTCAATCATTTATCCTGAAAGGCTTAACAACTAATAAAAGTCCGTGTTTGCGTACAAAGTTATGCACATGTTTACTTCTTTGCAAAATTTTAAGTTATAGTTGTTACCTGATGTTACAATGTATTGTATAACAATTAGTTGAAGTTCTAAATACATGCTTTGTCATACCATTTATACATATACATGTGTCTCAGACATGAAAAGTAAGTTATTTATTAATTATCATATTGATATCAATCATCAGTTTCCCGCTTATTGTTTGTGCATGGTAATGATACATTACGGTTTTAGTAACGTACGGTAGAGGCTGTTATCCAAATGAAAACTCCAAATGTGACATGACACCGTCATGAGTTGTTTAGAAAAAGGTTGTAACGCCAATTTCATATTAACCGTGCTAACTTACTATGCGCCACTTTGGAAGATGTTATCTTAAAGTCGCAAATAAACCGGATTTGCAAATTTATACCGAATGCATAAAACGGTTCTCGTATACAATTATAAAACGTAAGATGGATTAGAGCACTAAATACAATAATAACTTAATAATAATTTTACAGACTGTGCGGCCAGTCTACACGCATACAGTAAGTCCCTTTAAGACTAAAACTTAAAAAAGGATAATCGTACACATATTTAACAGCAATATTGTAAGTTGCATTATGTACATTAAAAATACAGCATTTAAAAGTGATGCGTAGTTAGTATAAATGTTATAATTAATTAAGCTTGTTATAAAAAGGTCTTTGGAAAGTATTGCGTAGAAGAGGTAATTAACTGTTTATGTAATTCAAATTTAAATTCAAACTTCTAGATGTTGATGATATAATCAGAAACAGTAGCGTACAAAGGCATGGTTGTCGACAAAACACACACGTAATTGTATGTTTTCCACAGATGATATATAAATTTGAAATAATCATTAAAAGGTATTGGTCTTTGTTGTTTAATTTGATCAATTATATTCCTTTTCAAAATGCCCGCTGAAATCTTTTCTGGTATAAGGTGTAGGTCATCCTACTGAAAACAAAGCTGGCTAGTAGATAGTTAGCTACCTTTACCCATATACTATATTGAATTCTAAACTTTCAAGTACAGTTAATGAAATGTTATCGCACTCGTATTTCTACCTTTTTTTTCAGTAATCAGACGTAAATTATCAGACGTAAATTAGTGCAGTTGAAGTAATTTTATACAGTATGACATTTTTTTTTATCTTTTAAATAGGACACATAATTAGTTATAATGTTTCCTGTAATTACTGCAGCATAATATGTCTAAGTAAATAAGTGTGCTATTAAGTCGCATATTGATACCATACGTATCCGTAATAATATCTTTATCATAATGTCTCATGTTCTCTCAAAACAAGCTATTGGATTTTTTTTAAACTTTTTAATGTTCTCAATTATCATATAATCAGATAAAAACATTTGAATGCAACATGGAAATATTATCAACATCGAACACGTTATTATTTATTTCTTAATTTACTTGAAAAAAATCATAGCATGGATCATTTTCAATATTTTTTTTTGTATTTTTCATTCCTCTTACCATATTTAAACTCTAGTTTAGCATATGTTGTCCCTTATTTACCATATGGAGGGCTTAACAAGCTGCATATGAACTATTTTGAGGACATTCAAATACCAATCAACACCAAAATATTGTCCCAAGTTTAATAAGTATTTCGAAAGCCAAAACATGTCTCCATAAAGCGCATTAAACCCCATAATGAAGCAGTTCAAATTGTCTCTTGTAGACACAATAGGTCCATAGCAGCCCTCTCTAGCATATAATAGTTGCAGTCAAGGAACAAAAAAGTAAAGTACATTCTGATTTCAGGAAGCAATAAAGACGATTTACACGAATTATGTCTTGATATTCATCGTATATGCGATGTTAACCACATCATTTGGTTTGTAGAATGGGTTCTGAGGAAGGATCGCAGAAGCAGATCATTTAAGCTGATGCTTAGATTCAGATGATTGGTCAATAAGTGATAATAATTTTAAAATTTTAGACACAAAATGGGGACCATTAACAGTTGATAGGTTTGCGTGACATTATAACAATAAATGTGATCGTTTCAATTCAAGGTGGTGGGTACTAGGTACGGAAGCCATAAAATGCTTTACGCAAAGCTGGTTAGGAGAGATGACACCGTTTTGAAATATCACCACCAAGTAAAGGGATTTATATACCTTTGTATTGAGAAAGGATTCGAATATAGACCAGCGCATTTCATATTGCAATGTATTTATCATCATTGATAGACAATAACAAATCTGCCATAATTTCGGCAGTATTTTATGCCATTAAGTGGTACCACTCTGTGTGATTTTACAGATCCAACCGAGAATAGTGTAGTAAAATCAATGCTTGAATGTGCAAAGCGTAAATTCAAAACCCATTAAGAAAAAAGACGTTGTAAATTCTGAGCATTTGATAAAGCTTTGTGACATGTTTATTGAATCAACGGATGTGATAGTTCTACGGGATCTCTCGTGATTCTTCTCTTATGCTGGATTTTTACGTTTTGATGAGCTTAGTGCACTGACTTGTAATGACGTTAAATTTGAAAGCGAACACTTAGTTATTAGAATAAAGAAGAGCAAAACAGACATTTATCGTGGTGGAAAAGAGGTTTTAATTGCAAAGGGTTCGACATCGGCTTGTCCAGTTTTTATGTTGGAGCGTTATATGAAATGCGCCGGGTTAGTAGTCGGTTCAGATATGTTTTTATTCAGGCCAACATGCAGATCAGGCAAAAAATGTTTTCTTTTAAAAAAGAACAAAAATATCAGTTATACCCAAAGTTGCAATTAGTCGCTTCAATATTAAACTTGGGGACTCATTCTTTAAGAGCCAGTGGAGCTACTGTAGCAGCAAATGGTGACGGAGTTTCAGACAGGTGTTTAAAAAGACACGGTCGATGGAAGACAGATACGGCCAAAGATGGCTATGTTGATGATTGTCTAGAGAAAAAAAATGTTCATCACAAAACAACTAAAATTATAAATGTTTCACGATTTCAATTTGATTGCCGACTTCACTAACATTTGTAAATTATATCGCATGTCCCCGGCAAAGGTGTTTGTTATTTTGTAAAATAAGTGTTCAGACTTACTAGTTATGTGCGTTACGTAGTATAGTGAAGAACTTTTGTCTTAACATTTTGGCGCGCAAATATTAGTGCGCGGTTTAATCGGGTGTAAAAGTCAGGTGACCAATGGCTATTGGTTGGCGGTTTAGGCGGAATAATGTTCGTGGCGATTAGTTCTACGCTCGACAGCGATCTGAACGGTCAACTTTTCGGGCAATCAGGTTCAAGTTTATGTTGTTTTACAATATTAGATATGATTTTGTTAGAGAAATGTACAGATATATGGCAATGATGTTTTAAAGCATGACACCATAATACTCGCGTATTGTATGTGGTATGTTAAGTTTATTATATGGCGAGTCTTAAGATATAGTGGGAACAGTTTTCCAGAGCATTTTTTTATTATTGTTGGGGCGAAGTTTATCTCTGGTTTTTAATCTGACCCATGATATATTTTCATATAGTTTGTTGTTTAACAGAATGCTTTAATTGAAAACAAATATTTCGTAGAAAACGATTTGATTTGATGTATATTATTGTAACGATGTTGTATGTGCTATACCAGCGAACTGCTCACGCTGTTTCAAGCAATAAATCTAATGTCCTGCCCCGGCAAAGGTGTTAGAAGTGTTCAGACTTATTATTTTACAAAAACCTCTCCATTGCTGATAAACAGTTATTAGAACCATGCTGAACAGTCATGAAATGTAATTAGGGGTGTCATATCAGATAGTTTCTGTCTTCAGAGACGACGGTCTATTAAAGAATAGTGTGAGAACTGTCACCGCAGCAGCTAATTTTTATTTAAATTACAAAAATGGCGTTAAATACCTATGTTGTGGAAGATTATTTTGAATTATTAAACCGCAACCTCAAGAGACAATCATTCACAACTTTGCGAACTTTGAAAATTATCGAAAGCGTGTAAGTGAAGAAAGTCATTATAAGTGAGAAATACTGAAAGTGGTCGTCTGCTATCCGTCGTCTCCAGTTTGTAGTTATAAATGATTTATTAAAATTTGCTTATTATATTTTTCTCTTTGTTCTCTTCCTTTATATTCGATAACAAATTATATCGATTAAAAAGAAAATTGTTTTGAATTATTTTGTATTTGTATGCCTATGCAGTAACAGCATACAAATATACGCTATACTATACTAGTGGAAAATGAGAATTTTTCCACATTCCGCGACAATCAGTCTCAATGTAAAAAACCTTTAAATTGAATTCTCAATATGGAATCAATAATACCATTCCTATATCTATAGTATGCTTATGTTGATCGATATGCATCGCTTCTGCTCCGAATCGCAATATATCGACTTATCGATAATATTACACATTCCTAGAGCCGGTTAGCGTTGATTAGTGTGCCGTTAGACAGGATCATGGTTAAGTTATATATTCAAAAATATACATTTACGCCTGTGCCTATAGTTTCCATTTCATTATTTAAGCAACAATTCCGCTGAACAAACTTCAAATGCCCTTCTAAATAACATATCTACCCGCTTAAAATCGTATACCTCAACAACAGAATCACCTGTTTCTATTCTTTCTCCCTCAAACATAAGGCGAAACATTAAAAAAAGCACATTCAAATAACCACCTATGTACATGAAGACGCTATCTTTATCATTGATCAGTAGCTTTTGATACTATAAACAAACAAATATTATTACAAATTTGCGTTCACGTGTACGTTGGTGGAGAAAATCTGTCCGGACATATATACAATCACTTGAGTGTGCATTGTATTATATGAAAACATTTTAAAGGACAATGCTCAAAAGTAATTTCAAAGACATGCACTTTCATTTTATTTTTCTACCTTTTTATAGTTAATTTGACGGAGTAGATGCCTTTAGACACATTTTTGTTGTATATTGTCAGTGTCATTTGCAGCAAGTTCCAGCAACATCGTCCTTTTATAAATCATACTCATGAAGATTGTACATTTGTATTTATCATTCATTTAAAGGTCAAGTTCAGATCTTGAGATGGGGTGATAATTAAGCTGCCTTTTCGAGGATGTTTCTGCCGAGTTGCCGAGTTTTGGCAGGGAAGTTTCAAGGAGTCATTCAAATAGAATAGTAAGCCTCGTAGCAGCATCAGAATTTGTGAAAATCATTTGGGACCTTTACTTTCTAGAAACTCTCAACCTGCAGATATTTTGATTTGTGTGATTATGAGTTTTGATAACGATGACGATGAATTGACTCCCGAAAACAATGCACTGGACAAATATATTGATATTCATCATATCTTATAAGGACAGTATTCATGTTCTTTGTCCGACCAACTCTTTAAGCTGCCAACTTTTTTTCCGCATGAAAATGTCCAACAGACTGATCCAACAAATTCAAAACTCCATGGAAATGCAATGCCTTCAGACTTTTCAGAGGGCTCTGGTACATTGTAGATATTTATAAACTGAGTTTCTACATTACTACTTCAAGCACCAATGTGTTGGAGACGAAAGGGCAGAAATGCATTTTGATAATTGTGTATTAAACTGATTTGTCAATACATAATATGCATGTCGAAGTTTAACTTTTGTGTCGCCATAGCAGAATTTGTGTTTATGTTTGTTACGTATATTGTTATTTTACTAAATTTTGTACATTTTTGAAATTACAAAATGTATATTGTATATAATGAGCATAGGTAGAAAAAGGCATAATACCAGATATGTTAATTGTATTACTATTTCTGAACATTTTAATATTAAAGACTTTTTGTGAATAAAAATGGATCCAGTTTGAACTAAAATCCCCATAACAATTACAGTTTTAATCATTCTGACATTTTTAAAAAATAACATTTTTGTAAAGTGATTGCCTATACTTAAGCAATTTCGGTAGTAATTTACGAGCTGTATGTTTCATCCCTGATGTGTTACATATTGTAATGCATTGTATTGTGGCTGTCATGGTAACATTTTATTTGCCATTGATACTTTTATCATAATTTAATTAGCTTTATTTCAACTGCTAAATAATTTGATAGTTTGTGTATAATATATTACTACAAAATATATAAAGACACGAAAACAATGTTTCGTAATAATTCTAAAAAAAATATCATTTTTGAAAATTCACCGAAAATAGATCGACGTTCCTTTAAATCGGAATAACAAAGAAACAACTTTTGACCTCAAATTATTGCCAAAATGTTTTTTATGAAAAACTCTAAATAACAACCAAACACTGCAATTGTCAATTTTTGTAACTTTGTACCACTTTTAACAGGCTTTGTCACAAATAATACATTAAGGGACGATATATCTCGACACGTAACGTACCTAGTATGCAGCTCTATTTTATGTAGTATATAAAAAGAACAAAGAAGAGTCTTAGCATAAAATGATCGAGATACTTACATATTGGTAAGGCCTTCCAGTCAATGTTTGCAAGGAAGCAAAAACAACGTACAGTGTCACCCAAGACAACATACTTATCCAATGTGAGCTTGCCCCAAAACGGTCAATATGAATCAACGGTTTGAATTCTGCTATGTTTTCCGTCACTGACGCCCACCTTAGGGTTTACTTACTGACGACGTTTCAAAATGTAAGGTAGCACAGCTATTTTCCTTATGAAGCAAACTCATAGATCAGTTCAATATAGGTTTGCATCACTGACTAGGTTTTCAAAATGTTAACCTGCACATACTCTCTGCTCATATAATGACTGATCTCGTTTTTATTCAAGCTGATAAAAAGCTGTTAAAAACAATAACAGATTGTTTCCAATGTTAGCTCGTCCCAATAATCTCATAACAAAGCTATTGAGAATTTTCAATATTAGGTACAACTAATACTCTCCCTACAAAGTAGCTGAGTATGCTTATTGTCAGATTACACCATCCACAATATATTACATAACTGATTAAAACGTCAGCGTTAACTAGCATTAAAACGTTTCCGATTAAATCATTGACAGAGCTTTCCATTGTAAGTTATTGCACAGAATGGTCATTAATAGTTGAATAAGTAAATGTTCGTTAACAGCAGCGGTAACATAATGTTTCCGAGTATTTAGAAAACACATTACTTAGATTTTATCTGAAATAATAACTGATTTATAGACAGTCTGTTGATTCACTCAACGCTGAACTATTGTCCTAAGCTTAGGTTTTATAGACGAATACAAGTCGTAAAAATTATAAGCGAGTGCCAATGTGTCATATGATATCCAACAGGCGATTTATGGAGGACGCTCTTCATGCCTTACAATATGCCGCGCTAACATTTTACTTCAAAATTTAAGAAAGAGGTGCATTCAAAATACTTCAAACAGAACATGTATGGCTGAGTTTTTTTAAACATCGCTGTCTTCAGAAAGGTCAACCGAATACTCAAGTCATGCTTTCGAGTGGTACGTTTTAATTCCAACAAGTATATACGTTTATGAGAATCAATGCAAAAATACAATCCAGATTAAAAACTGTGCAAGTAAAGTGCAAGTGCGACGAAGTGATCTTAAATCGGCGCAAAGAAAGCCAGTTTGAGAATATATTAGAAAGATGATATAACATCTGTTTCATTTTCTTTAAGTTTATTTTTTGCTTATATTTTTATTTTACGTTGGTAATGATTTTGTGCGACAGCTAATGTTCAAGCATTCAACTTCAAGGACACGTTTGATAGATAGGCTGACAATATTATCATATGTCGTAAGTTATGATTATTTCCAATAAAAAGCGTATGATTTTAATGAAAATAAAAATGTTGTTTTTCAATTTCAAAATCCAGATACACAGTGTTGACGTTTGTAACGAAAATACTCAATGCTGTTATATCACTGATTAAAGTCCATATTTCAACGAAAAGCATACCATTAACAGACGCAATCATCCAAATGATCAGATGTTTCGTATATTTTATAATATATCATTTCAATTATTATAATATTTTTTGTGCAGAAGTTCCGTGTACTTGTGCAGCCGACTTGTCACAATGATACTTCAGAACAGCATGAACCTTGGAGTGGTATTTATCTGTAATATGATCTCATATTGCCTGATGCTGGATCACCTTAAATGTTTCTTCTTTTATCTCGAGAGTGTTGTTATTTGAGCATCTATTATAGAGTATGCATATATAACCTTTAATACCATTTTACAAATGAAACGATACTACATTTTATGAATCGGGTTGCCATCTCAACCATAAAAACATGTCATTTGCACAATGTATTTGTCGATACGGCTCTTCAAAGTGTTCTACAAGCTTACTTTGGTATTTACAATTGATGCAAGAGTGGTACACCGGTGATAGTTGATTATTTCTGGGACGCATAATTCAGCAGGAATAGCCTTTTGCTAGTCAGTTCTTTGCCAATTGAATGTCATTTCTTTCCCATACAAAACTTATCCTTAATTGGTCAGGTTTCTCCGCCTCTTCTTACATCAATAGAGTTTTCCACAAACATCTTGGACTGGCTTTGCACATGTCCATCATGTACAAAGCAAATATAGGATTTCTTTTACGAACTGAACATCTGCCGATTGACTCTAGGAATAGCTCTTCTTATGTTCATCCTGTGTCCAATTTATATTCAAACTTAGGATGTTCTTGTATTATTGCCCTATATATCCACATGACCACCCTGAGCAAAATAAATACACGCATCGCTTTACGCATGGCCTTTACGTGCCCTGCACACGGAGAAGCTCTGCATAAAAATCATACTAGCTCTTGAATTTCTTCAGCTCCACCCATTCCAAGCAAATACAAAAATGGCTGTTTCCAATCCATAAGATAACAAACATAACCAAGAGTGACTGTCTCAGACAAACCCTTCTACATCCTACAAAAAGTATAAATCTTTAAAACACATTAAAATCATTATGTGTTAAATAAAATCACTCACCCATCAAAATAGCATTAAAATTGTTGTTTTCGTGTTCATACAATTTGAACATTTAATTATTTCTTTTATTGCACAAGTGAAAGCGTGATCGCTGATTTAAACAATAAAGTAACACGAAATAACGAATATCGTTAAAGGTTTTAAGATAATCTGGCCATCATTGATAGAAACAAGGTTACTCGTGAAGTTTTAAAGTTACCATACATAATATTTGAATATTTTAAAGTTTGCACCAAGAGCTTTTTTATATAGACATTAAGTGTTAAGAAACAAATTTATAAAATTGCTACATTATCACAGCAAAAATTACTTCCCTTAAATATGAAGTATCATAAGAGTGGTGTCATAATTGTGTTATTAAAAATGCAAAAAAAAATACAATGATTAATCAATATAAACCAAACATAAAAATCAGCTTGAGCTTAGTAAAACTGTATCTTAACATAAAACAAATGTACATCTAGGGCCAAACAGTCCGCAGCAAGTTTTCAACATGGCCACTATATGGAGTTTCAATAAAAGTTTGTGGTACGTCATAACTAAATGTAAAGTGTCCAGATGAGGTACTGTATTCAAAATCTATATTTTCGATAGAAAATGCTACTTTATTAACCGATTGTTTAAGCCTTAGTTATGCAAATTATGAATAGTTGTTCAACTTTGAATTCACACCAATATCTGCATTAGGAAGAAACAAAATAATATCTCAGAGATGTTTTTTGCTGTATTAGAATGGTTTTTTTTACTTCCGGCCTTACTTGATTAAACGTACAATTGACGGTGATTTTCTTCCAAATGACTGAATTTTCTAAATTGCTTACATTAATTGGATTATAACTCAATGTTCACGAAATTTGGTTGTCGTTAAATGTGAGACGCTAAAAAAATGCCATTTCATTCCAATCTGAAGAGTGCCTATTCACGTAAGAAAACTAATAAGGAGCCTGCTACCTTTTCCCGAGTTTATGTGTGCCAATTGTGAAACAATTTAACTTGAACAGTTGCATGCAAATGGGCTTTAAACAGAAAAACAGATGAAATCTCGTTCGTGGAATCCAATACCATCTGATTAACGACAACATGAATTTGTAAAGCATCTGCAATTCTCACACAAAATATTGTAATCAAATAGCTCATACAGTTTTTGCTTATTTTTTTGGTTTGGGACCTTTCAGCCCATTTTTGGCAATCGAAATCTAAAGATATATAAGAAAGGACTGAATTATTATAATTCACAGAACAACAAAGACGAACAGAAAAACGAAAAACTCAATATGATATTGCAAAGTTTCTTAGGGTACAAAGGTTTTGCAATAATATTATTAAAAACTCGAAATTATAGGAACAAGCCAATTGTGTAAACCAAAGTTGGGATATGTTTGCTGTGGTTGCCTTAAGTATGGACCTTTATCTGAGAGCATTGATATAGGAAATGGTGATGATGGAAGCTGGATGTTGTGTTTGAGTGTTGTGTTTTACCTGGATGTAAAAAATGCTCCATTCAATCTGGAGTTGAGGGACAACGCCTACCTCCAGTGAAGCGATAGTGACTCGTGCGTCAGAGTGGAAGGTGCACGATGAAATACATGTGGGTAATGACATGACTATGAAGAAGATAGATGTCGACGGAGTACTTATCGCAAAGTGTAATGCTGGTTTTCGCAGTCTGTGAAGGTATTAGCGAACAACAACAACTGCAATTAATGAAAGTGCGAGTAGAATGTATGTATTGTAATAAGGTAAATGGTTGTGAAGATGTGATATCCAAGGAGGGGGTGTTGAGGTGGTAGGTGGGTTGGTGTATATATAAGTGCTGAAAATGGGGAGTCTTTGCATGTGTGACAGTTGCCATCATATCAAATTATGCAGCCAATACTTTGAATCTGCAGAATAGGTATATGTACGAAATAAGGGCTAGGACAGATACGCCGATTGCAAATATAGGTAAAAAGGAATCAGAAAAATGGCACTCCTTAGAATTAGATTGGTTATATTCATGTAAATTTATCGGTCTTCTTTTGCCGCCGCTACAACTATGTCAAGATTTAGTTTCTCCCTTGCATCTTGAGCGATTAGTTTTGAGTATTTATGAGTAAATATGCTGAATGGTTTAATATTAACATTAAGTGATGCTGTGAATGTAGTCGGGTGAAATGTTCTTTATGGGTGAAGGGGAGAAACACTTATGGAGAAAAGCAAGATTAACGGCATGAGAAATGGAAATATTATGGACATCGTGTAAACCTTTCTATCAGTGTATAAAGTATGCTAAAAGCGGGTTACGGGACTGTCTGATTGTGATTTGCACCAAAAAGTTGCATTGGTATCGGTAAGTAAATGATGTGATTGGTTTGGCTGCCAGACGTAATGTGTAATGGATGTCCGGGCTAATTTGAAGTTGCAAATAAAATGAATCGAATCAACGGTGCCTTGGTGAAGTGCAAGTTTTGCAATATATTAATGCCCATTGCATATTAATTTTACAATGTTCTTTTGTTCTACGACGTTACAAATACATGCTTATAATATCTATCTTTAATGCTTAGCGCATTTTGTTGTCAAAATGTTTTATTTCTAAATGCGGTGGTCCATGGAAAAATATGCAAAATTAACAGATTTATAGCCTTATGACAGTCACTTGGTAGATATTTACTAAACGATATTGATAAAACATTCTGTTTTTGACAAACGTCGAGAATAAACCACTGTTAGGATTTCCTATCAAAATTACCAAATACTGCAATACCATTTTAAACTAGTAAAAGGGAATTGGTAACACTGTTATTGGTTATTATCACACTTAAAACGTGTATGCTGTTTTACTTTCTCATTGAGACTTTCACAGTGAGCGTTGGACAAATTACAGTTATAACAACATTGCGTCATACTCGACTAATACAGTGTGCGACACCATGTATTTCGGTCATTGCTTTTACACCCCGTAACACGAAGTTTGCATCGTCTCATCAGTTGGTCGAGCATCCAACGGGTTGTTTATATACTTTAAACTGCCCCGATATCGTTCTTTCACCAAGCAAAGCGAGATGATATACACGGAGTGTGCCTACCAGCGGACGGACCTCCGACTCCGCTATGGAAATCCACAAAAGCGAGTGCACCACAGCGGCCATCATCAGTGAGTTCCTCACTTCATCCGTCGTCATAACGCTTTTCAGCCCGGATATATATTTAAAAGAAATTGTGTTTGAAACCCATCAGAGGCAAAATGAGTTACATCCAAAAAGGACTTTATCTTATTCTTTACTCCGGGCTAAGAAAGTTGCTCGAGACTGACGTCGCATGACGGAATTCCTGATGAAAAAAAATAATAATTGTCTTCACCATTATCAAACAAACAATTCAACTCATTTGAAAATCGCAGCATTTGCTGTGCCAACATTGAAAAAAGAATGCCAAACAGAAGCCAACACTTTCAAGACAAACACTGACGTAAACCCCGTTCAACTCACCAGACACAGTCACAACCTCACACCAATAACAGTTCGCGAAATTATTAGGTCATTACAACGAATGGAAGGAGCTCGCTGAACAGTTGCAGGAAGAGGTTAGGTTCTTTTCGCCATTTGTGAAACTTGCCCTTTTCCTTGTAAATGAATTGAGCAGAAACATCACGGCAATTAATCACGACTGCAATGACACTCTCAATATAGAAATCCTAACTCTAACATCACTCAACACAGTACTGGCGAATGAAAATTCAACAATTAAGGCATCCCTCAGATACCTCAGCTCTAAATATGAGCGCCCGATACAACAACATCAACATATTGAGCAATTTCATCCCTGCTGTCAGAATGACCATCCGCCTTATGCCTATGACTGGGATGGACACTACATCAATCATTACCACCTTTAACGCTGAACTACTTTCAGTGTGAATTTAAGCAATTATTTTGAACCAACACACATCTGATTTTATAACATACTTTATGCAATGTATTTATCATTGTATCAACAAACAAGTTATATGTATGCTTTTAGCGTGTACGTAATTGTTTATCACATTTCAATTCAAAAACTTTGATTAGGACTCGACTGTAGGACTGCCAGGGTGGAGACCGATCACACCGACGATATTTATCATATTCTTGTTTAAATGTTTGTAGACTTAAGCCAAAATTATATATACCTGATTTTTGTTGTTTTCTATCACAAGTTGATATTTAAGCATGTACTGAGACATAACTTGATGACTATGATTTAAAGTAGAGAAATATACATTTGTACCAAAAACTATAATGAACCGGCTCACTGTCTGATATAACAATTGTTGACAACTTTATTTTTGAGTAAGTTGATATTAATCCAAATGAAGTATTTGACGAAAGCATTGCACAATTGTTAACCTCTTCTAATATGGCCGTAAACTGCTCTTCTAAAGATACAGTTGTAAACAGATTAGGCTCCAACCTTATAGAGTTCTGTAAAAGCAATGATTTTTTAAATAATGAATGAAACAGCATTTAATTTTACTGAATAAAAATGTTGCAAAATGGTATTCTACTAGAATCTTGGCTTGTTGGTGTTATACTACCGATCTATAAAAATAGATTGTGTTCAAGTGTTATGATATGGTTCACACAAAGATAATCTCGAAGTACACACATAGTTATAATAAAACGACACGCATCACATATTACCTTATAATCACGCTAAATTTATGCTTAAGTTTGTTATTTAATTTTATGATCGCACTTGTTCATTCGATTAATTTAAGGTCCGAAAGTACATGTATAGTACGTCACGTGATCATATGCGACTACATATCGGTTACCTGTTTCCGCTATCGTTAAATTTGAAAATCTTGATATGTCAAAGAAACATGATTAAAGATACTCTATGATATACAATGTGTTATGATATGCGTTTTGATTTCATACGTTTTTTTATAAAAGTAGCATTTAATAAATGTTTTATGGAATTCTTTATAAATTTGATAATTTGATTTGATATTTTAAAAGCTACATTCTCGTTACCATTCAACTAACAAACCATTATAACTCTTTAAGTTTTTGACTGTGTGTTGTTTTGGTGTGTTTTTTATTCTACTTGACACGTGATGGTGGTGTTACTAGTTTATACTCCGGGACCCGACGTGAGGACGTGAGCACATTGAAGGGTCCAAGAGTGACAGTTCAACCACCGCACACCTATCCTGGGCGGTGAAGGTGCCTTCACCTGTGCAAGGAACTGACAACTTCTGTACATGCCAGGGACAGTGGTACGGATGATCGTATAAAGGATTGCATAACCAATCACAACAGAAGTGACCTGGTCCGCCCGGGAATCGAACCTTTGTTGTCCGGTTAACAGTCCAACGCTCTACCGACTGAGCTAACCGGGCGGACACCTGACACGTGAATGTTTCCTTTTTTGATACATATACATGTCATCAAACTCTTGTTGCATGTTATTTTCTATATTTCATGGAATATATATATATATGTGTGTGTGTGTGCGTGTGTGCGTGTGTGCGTGTGTGTGTACATTGACAAATATTAATGTCTGTCCGTCTATTGTCATTATATGTACGATTGCGGTAAATAGAATAAATATTCCCGTGAAACTTAGGCATTGTGCCATATGTACCGTTGCTACTGACAACAATGTCTGCAATGTACAACAGACATTTGAAAGTATGTATTTATGATCTTTTAGGGAGTAAAACATACATCCTTTGTGATGTGTTTTGTCTGTCGACAAGATAACTATGTTTGAGAGAAAAAATGCCCCAGAATACCTCATGAACAATTGTGAGTTCTTGGTGAAATCGTTTCTAACAAGAAAGGTATTCAAAAAATAATGAAAATAAGTGGATTGAATTCATTTTCTGGTTACGAAAATGCAAATATCTTTCTTAAATTTGCTGCAATCACCATAAAACCTCAAGACATTGTTGAGTGGGTATTACTGTGTTGACAAAAAAACATATTCATTTTGTATAAAGACTTTTCCGGATAATATGAATGCTTTTTTATTATAAATCTGATATAATCTTCCCTCGTAAAATTTGCTCAACTCCTTATGGCAGATGCACATGTGGGAACGGATATATGTATTATGATTTCTAGATATTGAACCTTAATACTAAATAAATAAAACAAAAAACAAAACAATTAAACATTGATTTTTTGTGGTCTTTCAAATGACGTTTGGACTGTAGAAAGGCCCTTAATCTCCCGTTACGGGAACAATTGACCACTCCTTTGAGAGCAATAAACTGAACTAATGGAAATATCTTCAGCTTAATAGACGCATATCTGTGACAGCACGTTCAGGCCATATCTTTAATTTGATTTTAAGACCAACAATGACACATACTAATGGGAAATAATCAAATACAAATATTCACAAGGGCATCAAATGATCTGTCGTGAATACCGTTTAATGCCGGCATTGTTAAGGTCAGTGTTTGCAGTCACCCTAAAACAAACCATTGACGAAGTTTTCTTGTGTTTGATGGTGGAACTTTGGCAGACGATTATCTGTGTATTTTTACATCGCACTCTTGCTCCGACTTCATCTTTTGACATGTGGTTTGATCTCTGAGTTCTTGAGTGTATTTAATAAGTCAATATCATTGTTTTTTATTATGTATTGCCTTCAAAAGTTGTTGCTGTTTCCGAATTGGCTAATATGTTTTATTTACACGTATCGAAAAATAATGGGGTAAGTTTGGACGGTTGAAGACCGGTTTTACCCCCCTCCCCCCTCCCTCCTCCCTAGGGCTTGCTATGTAATTCTTAGATAATTGCAATTAACTAAAAATTACATCCGTGGTACCCATTATAATATCATTATTGTTCTGGGGCCGTATTACATAAGCACCTTTGTGAATATTTTCAACTAAGTGAGATTTTCGTATTTTTTTACTTTTCATCTATTCATATGCATATATTGTTAAAATCAATTTCTTGTTTATTTCCATTTTTTTGGTGTACAAAGATTGTTCTTTTTCTCAAACTCAAATTATAAAAAAAATACGAAGGTGAAAATTGTTACTAATATGCTTATTGAATACAATCACTTTCATCTTTTTGTGGTTTAGCACTTATAGGAATGACGTCACCATTACGTCATATGTACTTCCGTTGTGTGGAAAATTCTCAATAAAAAAAATGTTGGTATGATTGATAGACATGTTTTCACATGCTCAATACACTGTAAATCAAAAATATCATTATTCCTGAAACTTTTATACCTTAAGTATCTATTCTTGCTTGATTTATCATTAAGAGTAGAGATTAAAGCATAAACCGCTGCCCTGTAGTTAAAAGGTCATTTTGGAAGAACTGTCATGGCGGACGGTGCAATTTTTAGAGTTTGTTTTTCAAGTGGAGTGATTTTTCTTAGGAATAACTTGACCCCCCTTTTTTATTGGCTTAAAATGTAATTTAAAGCTTGAACTTTAAGAATATATGTGGTTATCATAGCCTGCATTCGCTGGAAATGCCTTTAAATGTTGTCTAAAAATTATAATTTTACATTAAATTATATAGGGAATAACAATGGTGATGTGTAACCTATAAACTGGCTTCCCCCCCCCCCCCCCCAAATTGAATTCTTACTTAGTTGTCACAGACAGTGGCAAGGTCCGGGTATCCCAACAATTACCTACAACGATGTTGTAATCGTCATTTGGGTGAGTTTTTCTGGCTTGTTACGTAGTGTGTGAACTTCAGTATTTTCCTTACCTTAATCAGAGTGTCTTTAAATGCGCATTATACAGGTTGATGCAAATTATAAGTTGTAGTTTTTTTACTTTTGATTAATACATTATCGTGTTTACCTCTTTTGACTTTAACGCTCATAACACAAAAGGTTTGATTTGGTTACAGAATAAACTATTACCGAGACTTTGGCGCTTTTTACTTGGAAATTTGTAGCCACGTAGATATCATTTCAAAAAAAACTTTTAAAATAACTACTGTTTTTTTATCTGAACTTATACTAACTCCAGATTTCCTCCATCTTCTGATGTCGTCGGGTAATGCATTGCTGGTAAAACGCAAATAATACGCTAGTTGTACGGTAAAAACACGTTCAAAAAGTTACAACAGACAAACATTTTATACGTCGGAATACGTCAATATGTGTTGCAGATAAGTCTGTTATAGGTCAGATATAGGTTAGAAGTAAGTTACTCATAGGTTAATAATTCGTAAACTGTATGGTACGACATTTATGTCAACGTATCGTGACGTTTGAGTAACCTACCTTTAACGTATTAAACGTATGTCAAGCGTATGTCTTAGTATGACTAGCGTTTTTTAAACATACGAAGGGGATGTCATACATAATAATTTATTTCGGCCACTGCGCACAACAACGAATGTTTACTTATACCAGCGTGTTTTAACGTATTCACCTTATACCAAACATCTTCCTGAGTATGCCAACAAACGTGTTCGTGAAAATAAACATACAGTAGAAACCCGTTAGCTCGATATAGCTTGGCTCGATTTCCTCGTCGGCTCGAACATGATGTAAAGGACCGGTATTGTTTAACTCAGTGTAGGCATTCCCGCTTGGCTCGATATTTGCGAGGCTCAAAGTATTTCGGCCGGTACCTTGGATATCGAGCCAAAGGGTTTCGACTGTAAGTCGGTTTAAGTTACTGCTATACGTTATAGTGTGACTGCTCCACAACGTTAAGTTCAATTATGTCAACACCTCCTAGGACTGGCTGTCGTGGTTTACTTTTTTCAAGGTTTGCAAAGTATTGAAATGTTGGCAAAAGAACGATGTTTGATAGCTTAGGCGAGAGTATTAGGAATTTGACAAAATAAAACTACAAAATGATGAATGGTTTTCCAAATAAATATAAATTATCAAAAACCCTCCTTCGATTGTGATCGAATCGAAAAGTAAACTGGCACAACTCAAAATTGCATTTGTTTCCATCTCCTTCGACGGTTTTTCTTTTCATAAATGTCCGATTAACGATTAATCAAAATACACTGCCTTATTTCCAATGGAGATGTAGTAAAACACCAACAGCATATCTTACACAACAGCTCAGAAAACATCTGTCAAGTACACCTCTTTGTTCTTGGCAATAAACTAGGAAACTTAGGCCTTGTATCGATTAAAAATAATTAAACCCAGGCCAAAAATGGTTTGATTAGTGCTATATCCTTTTCAAAAACAGGTAGGGTAGGTAGGCATTTATTGTTAATTATTTTTATTTATTTTTTATCATTAATCTTTAGTTACGGTACTAAATGTATTATTTAGAACCATCAATAAGTCATAAACCTTGTCACAAAAGGAACCGAACAAAATAGTTCCAACGTCAATTTTTTTAAATATATAATATCACAACTTTTTGTCATTAGGTATTTGAATTTACTGAAAATAGATTGTGCCATAAGTTAACATCAGAATGTTGGAACACTGAAAACAATTTGCTGTGTAACGCCCGAATGCAAAATCAAGGACAGTCATGAAAACGTGTTTCTGATATCAGCTGCTTTGAGGTAAAATGTTAAAATCACAATAGTTTAGTCTGTTTCTAAAAATAGTTGACAGTGTTCACATGTTGTCAAGAGTTCGAAGTTGACGCATGGATATGCGCGGGAAACTGTAGTGGGCAGACGGCCATGTGTTGTTGAAACGCCTGGCGGAATTCGTCCCTTTCCTTTCGTACCTGCGCCAGTTCGTACTTTAACTCCGTCTGAATGCTTTCTAGTCGATGACACTCCTGAAGGCATCGGGAAAGGAATATATTTAGGTATAAGGAAATCAATTCAATTACTAGTATGTTTTGTTTTAATTACATGAACATTTTGATAAAATTAAATGTTATATGTTTCGGTCCATTTTTCGGACGCGACGATGTTTACTAAAAATTGACTTTGTTCACAATTAGCAAGCAATCGATAAAAACAGAATGCAAAATAATTATAAAGTTACACTCAGTACCATGCACGTCAATCTTAGTAACACGCGTGTCCTGATAAGCAGACAATGAAAACTAAATCGACTCGACACACCTCTAATTTTGATTAATATATATCAAGGATTGTTTTGGTTTTCCATGCGTGAACATATCACCTTAAGGTGATTTTCAACAAATACAAAAACCACTCCTGCTTATAGGGTTTTATTCTTAAGACTGCACTCTCACAGACTGACCGTTTCTACTTTTCTTTTTGTTTTTAGGTTCAACGCCTTCAAATCAATAATATCATATAACTCACAACAGAACAGATCTCAATTGTTTGGAAAACTGCCGAAAACACCAAGACAAAAACCAGTTGTCCAATCGGTCAATCTGTGACAGTACAGCTTTCAAGCATTCCGATAATACAGGAAAAAAATCAAATAAAAAACAACAACTGAATGTTTGTCACGTAAGGATACTTTTCTGTTTGAATTATGTTGCTACTTTAAATATTGTGTTGTTTAGGTCATAAGTTTAAGAAGCAGTACCTTGAGGTCTGTGACGCTACATTCAAAGCAATAGTAATGCGAAACAAAATTAACATTCATAAGTCAAGGTTTTATTGTAAGTTATTCCAAATATTTATAAATTCTAAAAAGAAAATGGATTTTTCGTTTTTCAAATTTACCTTCTGCAAAGTTTGGGCTCGGTCTTTTTGTTTGTCCCGGAAGCGACACGCGGCCATTCTGTTCTGCACGCGCCGCGCCGTTTGACCACACGCTCTGCCTCTTCCGGTGTAAGCTGTAACAACATTCGGGTGGGTTAAAGAGAAGGCATTTTTTTATTGGGTGGAACTTTTTTGTCATGATTATTTATATATGACAATGTATAATAAAAGTCCAAATACTTGTACTACGGGATTAGTTGTGTGTTTTATGATTTTTGATATGGCAAAAACCTCAGGGAAAAGGAGATTTCCAAAATTAACGTCTAATTATTAAGACTATGTACACTAATTGAATAGCCAATAAGGAATGTATGAACCAGTGGTGGTTATTTTGCTCCAACTGACATACGGAAATTAGTTGAAATACATACCACATCTTCCGGTGGGGGGCTAAATTCCACTTTCAATTCCTGCTTTCCCTCTTTTAACCGTTTTGTCTGAATGGAATATTTTAGTTCCTCTTTTATAAACGGTGTAAATCCGTTTTCTAGAAGCTCGCGTCGCATGACGTCATCAACGTCATCACTTCCGTAATCTGACACAATAATGTCAGCGGTAGAACTTGTATTTGTATATCCATATGCACCTTTAAAATTTACAATTGCGTATTTCCCGACATTTTTGGCAGAACTTGCACCAGATCTAATGTCACTTGCGTTTATTGTGCTGCAATGTCCAACATTATCTGACGTTGAATAGTCAGTAAATCCATCAGAATTGCCAAATAAGCAGCTAACAACGGTTGGTACCACTGACGGATCAACTTGTGCGTGTTTTTCTTCCTCCATGGTAATGTCAATGTTTAATCTGGAATTCTGACGTTTATACTGCATCGTTGAGCTTTAAATAGCTGTAAATTTAGACATGAGAAATGTTCTTGCTGACCTAATGCGTCATATTGCGTATTTTCGAAAATATGCTTTTAGAAACGAAAAATGTTTCATCATCATCATCATCATCATCATCATCATCATCATCATCACCACCATCATCATCATCATTATTATCATCATCATGAGTAGCAGCAGCAACAGTAACAACAGTAGCATTAGCATTAGCAGTAGCAGTAGCAGTAGTAGTAATAGTAGTAGTAACAGTAGTAGTATATACAAGACAATAATGATAAAATTAAACATCTTTATTTTTGGAAAAAGTGGAGACGCTTATATACTTTTATATACGATACTTTTATATACGATAGTTCTGATATACTGGGTTCCCAATTCATATAATCCAGGCTTAGTAAAAGGTTCCCAAGTAAAGTAATTATCGCTTTTTTCTATATTTACTTCGTTCAGTGGCGTAGCTAGTCCTAAAATACTTGTAGGTCCGATGGTTCTATGTGAGTTTTGGGATAAGATCCCCCCTACACACACACACACAAGATTTCTTTCTAAATTAGAAGCAAAGTGTTGCAATTTCGGAGCGTTCCGTGAGAAAAAAAGGCACAATTACATCCATTTTATATGCACACTACACATACTGAATTATATATGCAAAGGATACAATTAAATCAAGCCAGAAATGGAACCGAACAAAAAAACCAACGTCAATTGTTTTAAAGCATACAATATCACAGTTTTTTGTCATTTATTATGTGCTTTTACTGAAAATAGATTGTGTCATGAGTTTACATCAATATGTTGGAACACTGGAAACAATTTGCTGTGTAACGCCCTAATACAATTTCAAAGACAGTCATGAAAACGTGTTTCTGTTATCAGCTGTCGTGAGGTAAATTGTTGACATCACGATAGTTCAGTCTGTTTCTAAAAATAGTTTTCAGTGTTCACATGTTGTCAAGAGTTCGAATTTGACGCGATGAAAAGCGCGGGAAACTGTAGCGGGCAGACGGCCTTGTGTTGATCAAACGCATGGCGGTATTCGTCCCTTTCCTTTCGTACCTGCGCCAGTTCGTACCTCAACTCTGTCTGAATGCTTTCTAGTCGATGACACTCCTGAAGGTATCGGGAAATGAGCATATTTAGATATAAGGAAATCGATTAATAATATGAATGTGTATTGTTTTAATTACATGAACATTTTGATCAAATCAAATGTTATATTTTTCAGTCCATTTTTCGGACGCGACGAGGTTTACTAAAAACTAACTTGGGACATGATTAAAAAGCAATCGATAAAATCAGAATACAATATTATAAAGTTATACTCAGTACCATGCACGTCACTTTTAGTAACACGCATATCCTGATAAGCATGAAAACTATATGTACTCGACACACCTCTGATTTTGATATTTATCTATCAAGGATTGTTTTGGTTTTCCAGTGAACATATCACTTTAACATGATTTTTAACAAATACACCACTCCTGCTTCTTTGGTTTTATTCTTAAGACTGCACTCTCACAGATTGACTGTTTCTACTTTTCTTTTTGATGTTGGGATCAATGCCTTCAAATCAGTCATCTTATATAACTCACAACAGAACAGATCTCAATTGTTTGGAAAACTGCCGAAAACACCAAGACAAAAACCAGTTGTCCAATCGGTCAATCTGTGACAGTACAGCTTTCAAGCATTCCGATAATACAGGAAAAAAATCAAATAAAAAACAACAACTGAATATTTGTCACGTAAGGATACTTTTCTGTTTGAATTATGTTGCTACTTTAAATATTGTGTTGTTTAGATCATAAGTTTAAGAAGCAGTACCTTGAGGTCTGTGACGCTACATTCAAAGCAATAGTAATGCGAAACAAAATTAACATTCATAAGTCAAGGTTTTATTGTAAGTTATTCCAAATATTTATAAATTCTAAAAAGAAAATGGATTTTTCGTTTTTCAAATTTACCTTCTGCAAAGTTTGGGCTCGGTCTTTTTGTTTGTCCCGGAAGCGACACGCGGCCATTCTGTTCTGCACGCGCCGCGCCGTTTGACCACACGCTCTGCCTCTTCCGGTGTAAGCTGTAACAACATTCGGGTGGGTTAAAGAGAAGGCATTTTTTTATTGGGTGGAACTTTTTTGTCATGATTATTTATATATGACAATGTATAATAAAAGTCCAAATACTTGTACTACGGGATTAGTTGTGTGTTTTATGATTTTTGATATGGCAAAAACCTCAGGGAAAAGGAGATTTCCAAAATTAACGTCTAATTATTAAGACTATGTACACTAATTGAATAGCCAATAAGGAATGTATGAACCAGTGGTGGTTATTTTGCTCCAACTGACATACGGAAATTAGTTGAAATACATACCACATCTTCCGGTGGGGGGCTAAATTCCACTTTCAATTCCTGCTTTCCCTCTTTTAACCGTTTTGTCTGAATGGAATATTTTAGTTCCTCTTTTATAAACGGTGTAAATCCGTTTTCTAGAAGCTCGCGTCGCATGACGTCATCAACGTCATCACTTCCGTAATCTGACACAATAATGTCAGCGGTAGAACTTGTATTTGTATATCCATATGCACCTTTAAAATTTACAATTGCGTATTTCCCGACATTTTTGGCAGAACTTGCACCAGATCTAATGTCACTTGCGTTTATTGTGCTGCAATGTCCAACATTATCTGACGTTGAATAGTCAGTAAATCCATCAGAATTGCCAAATAAGCAGCTAACAACGGTTGGTACCACTGACGGATCAACTTGTGCGTGTTTTTCTTCCTCCATGGTAATGTCAATGTTTAATCTGGAATTCTGACGTTTATACTGCATCGTTGAGCTTTAAATAGCTGTAAATTTAGACATGAGAAATGTTCTTGCTGACCTAATGCGTCATATTGCGTATTTTCGAAAATATGCTTTTAGAAACGAAAAATGTTTCATCATCATCATCATCATCATCATCATCATCATCATCATCATCATCACCACCATCATCATCATCATTATTATCATCATCATGAGTAGCAGCAGCAACAGTAACAACAGTAGCATTAGCATTAGCAGTAGCAGTAGCAGTAGTAGTAATAGTAGTAGTAACAGTAGTAGTATATACAAGACAATAATGATAAAATTAAACATCTTTATTTTTGGAAAAAGTGGAGACGCTTATATACTTTTATATACGATACTTTTATATACGATAGTTCTGATATACTGGGTTCCCAATTCATATAATCCAGGCTTAGTAAAAGGTTCCCAAGTAAAGTAATTATCGCTTTTTTCTATATTTACTTCGTTCAGTGGCGTAGCTAGTCCTAAAATACTTGTAGGTCCGATGGTTCTATGTGAGTTTTGGGATAAGATCCCCCCTACACACACACACACAAGATTTCTTTCTAAATTAGAAGCAAAGTGTTGCAATTTCGGAGCGTTCCGTGAGAAAAAAAGGCACAATTACATCCATTTTATATGCACACTACACATACTGAATTATATATGCAAAGGTTACAATTAAATCAAGCCAGAAATGGAACCGAACAAAAAATCCAACGTCAATTGTTTTAAAGCATACAATATCACAGTTTTTTTTGTCATTTATTATGTGCTTTTACTGAAAATAGATTGTGTCATGAGTTTACATCAATATGTTGGAACACTGGAAACAATTTGCTGTGTAACGCCCTAATACAATTTCAAGGACAGTCATGAAAACGTGTTTCTGTTATCAGCTGTCGTGAGGTAAATTGTTGACATCACGATAGTTCAGTCTGTTTCTAAAAATAGTTTTCAGTGTTCACATGTTGTCAAGAGTTCGAATTTGACGCGATGAAAAGCGCGGGAAACTGTAGCGGGCAGACGGCCTTGTGTTGATCAAACGCATGGCGGTATTCGTCCCTTTCCTTTCGTACCTGCGCCAGTTCGTACCTCAACTCTGTCTGAATGCTTTCTAGTCGATGACACTCCTGAAGGTATCGGGAAATGAGCATATTTAGATATAAGGAAATCGATTAATAATATGAATGTGTATTGTTTTAATTACATGAACATTTTGATCAAATCAAATGTTATATTTTTCAGTCCATTTTTCGGACGCGACGAGGTTTACTAAAAACTAACTTGGGACATGATTAAAAAGCAATCGATAAAATCAGAATACAATATTATAAAGTTATACTCAGTACCATGCACGTCACTTTTAGTAACACGCATATCCTGATAAGCATGAAAACTATATGTACTCGACACACCTCTGATTTTGATATTTATCTATCAAGGATTGTTTTGGTTTTCCAGTGAACATATCACTTTAACATGATTTTTAACAAATACACCACTCCTGCTTCTTTGGTTTTATTCTTAAGACTGCACTCTCACAGATTGACTGTTTCTACTTTTCTTTTTGATGTTGGGATCAATGCCTTCAAATCAGTCATCTTATATAACTCACAACAGAACAGATCTCAATTGTTTGGAAAACTGCCGAAAACACCAAGACAAAAACCAGTTGTCCAATCGGTCAATCTGTGACAGTACAGCTTTCAAGCATTCCGATAATACAGAAAAAAAAATCAAATAAAAAACAACAACTGAATATTTGTCACGTAAGGATACTTTTCTGTTTGAATTATGTTGCTACTTTAATTATTGTGTTGTTTAGATCATAAGTTTAAGAAGCAGTACCTCGGGGTCAGTGACGCTACATTCAAAACAGAAGTAATGCGAAATAAAATTAACATTCATAAGTCAAAGTTTTATTGTATGTTATTCCAAATATTAATGTTTTTATTCTAAAAAGATAATGATTTTATCGTTTTTCAAATTTACCTTTTGCAAAGTGTGGGCTCTGTCTTTTTGTTTGTCCCGGAAGCGGCGCGCGGCCATTCTGTTCTGCACGCGCCGTTTTACCACCCGCTCTTCCTCTTCCGGTGTAAGCTGTAACAACATCCGGGTGAGTTAAAGAGAAGGCATTCTTTTATTGGGTGGAACTTTTTTGTCATGATTATGTATATATGACAATATACAATCAAAGTCCAAATACTTGTACTACGGGATTAGTTGTGTGTTTCATGATTTTTGATGTGGCAAAAATCTCAGGGAAAAGTAGATTTCCAAAAATAACGTCTGGTTATTAAGACTGTGTACAATAATTGAATCCCAAATAATGAATGTATGAACCAGTGGTGGTTATTTTGCTCCAACTGACATATGGAAATTATTTGAAATACATACCACATCTTCCGAGGGAGGGCTAAATTCCACTTTCAATTCCTGCTTTCCCTCCTTCAACCGTTTCGTCTGAATGGAATATTTCAGTTCCTCTTTTATAAACGGCATTAATCCGTTTTCTAGAAGCTCGCGTCGCGAGACGTCATCGACGTCATCATTGCCGTAATCTGACACAATGACGTCAGAGTTATAACGTGTATTTGTATATCCACATGCACCATTAGAATTCACAATTGCGTATTTCTCGACACTTTTCACAGAACTTGCATCAGATCTAATGTCGTTTGCGTTTATTGTGCTGCAATGTCCAACATTATTTGACGTTGAATAGTCAGTGTTTTCATCTGACTCCGAATTATCAGTAAATCCATCAGAATTGTCAAATAATCCGCTCACAACCGTTGGTACCATTGACGGAACAACTTTTGCGTGTTTTTCTTCCTCCATTATAGTGTAAACATTTATTCTGGTATTCTGACGTCTAAACTGCATCGTTAAGCTTCAAGATAGCTTTAAATTTAGACATGAGAAATGGTCTTGCTGACCTAATGCGTCAAATTGCGTATTTATGAAAAATGCCTTTAAGACACGAAGCGCTTCTTTGTTTCGTTTTCATTCAAGAAAAGCAGTAGTAGTAGTAGTAGTAGTAGTAGTAGTAGTAGTAATAGTAGTAGTAGTAGTAGTAGTAGTAGTAGTAGTAGTAGTAGTAGTAGTAGTAGTAGTAGTAGTAGTAGTAGTAGTAGTAGTAGTATTGTCCTAATCAGTATTAGTATCAGTAGCAGCAGCAGCAGCAGCAGCAGCAGCAGCAGCAGCAGCAGCAGCAGCAGCAGCAGTAGTAGTAGTAGTAGTAGTAGTAGTAGTAGTAGTAGTAGTAGTAGTAGTAGTAGTAGTAGTAGTAGTAGGAAATAGTAGTAGTATTATTGTCCTAATAAGTAGCAGTAGCAGCAGCAGCAGCAGCAGCAGCAGCAGCAGCAGCAGCAGCAGTAGTAGTAGTAGTGGTAGTGGTGGTGGTGGTGGTGGTGGTGGTAGTAGTAGTAGTAGTAGTAGTAGTAGTAGTAGTAGTAGTAGTAGTAGTAGTAGTAGTAGTAGTAGTAGTAGTAGTAGTAGTAGTAGAAGTAGTGGTTGTAGTAGTAGTATTAGCGTTTCTTTATTTGGAAAATTATATATATACGATACTGTTCATTTACTGGGTTCCCAATACATATGTTCCGAAATAAGTAAAATATTCCATATTTATGAGTAATAATCACTTGTCTTAGACTGTATACTTCGTTGAAGATAAGACGAGTACCTATTTCACAAGTGTGTGTAATACTCTACTTAAAGTCAATTTCGTTATGACTTAAAATAAATGGGATCATGAAAGATGGGTTATGGGACAAAACTCAAATATTTATATTATCCTGATACATGCTGGAGTTATTTACCTTAAATTTGAAATATTACCTGACATGGGCGATGAGAGCAAATAATTTTCCATATGAACTTTGGGATGCACAAAACATACCATATAATTTATTCTATTTTAAGTAAGTACTTTTTGTGGAAAAAAAATCTTCTTTTGATTAAAAGAAGTAATTTTTAACGCAACTTTGATCCCATACGATCGTATTGTATAGCTACACCTATACGTTCACAGCGTGTAGCTACAGGTATAAGTTCACGTTCACAGCGTGTAGCTACAGGTATAAGTTCACGTACACGTCGTGTAGCTACAGGTATAAGTTCACGTTCACAGCGTGTAGCTTCAGGTATAAGTTCACGTACACGTCGTGTAGCTACAGGTATAAGTTCACGTTCACAGCGTGCAGCTTCAGGTATAAGTTCACGTACACCGTCGTGTAGCTACAGGTATAAGTTCACGTACACGGCGCGTAGCTACAGGTACATGTTCACGTACACGGCATGTAGCTACAGGTATATGTTCACATACACGGCGTGTGACTTCAGGTATTAGTTCACGTACACGGCGTGTAGCTACAGGTATAAGTTCACGTACACGGCGTGAAACTACAGGTATAAGTTAAGTATACGCCGTGTAGCTACAGATATAAGTTCACGTACACGGCGTGTAGCTACAGGTATACGTTCACGTACACGGCGTGTAGCTTCAGGTATAAGTTCACGTACATGGCGTGTAGCTACAGGTATAAGTTCACGTACACGGTGTGTAGCTACATGTATAAGTTCACGTACGCGGCGTGTTGCTACAGGTTTAGAGTTCTCGTACATGGCGTGTAGCTACAGGTATAAATAAGTTCACGTATACGGCGTGAAGCTACAGGTATATGTTCATAAACACGTCGTGTAGCTACAGGTATAAGTTCACGTACACGGCGTGTAGCTAAAGGTATATGTTCACGTACACGGCGTGTGACTACCGGTATAAATTCACGTACGAGGCGTGTTGCTACAGGTATATGTTCACGTACAAGGCGTGTAGCTACAGGTATAAGTTTACGTACACGGTGTGTAGCTACAGGTATAAGTTCACGTACACGGCGTGTAGCTACAGGTATAAGTTCACGTACACGGCATGTAGCTACAGGAATAAGTTCACGTCCACGGCATGCGGCTACAGGTACAATTTCAAGTCAACGGCATGTAGTTACAGGAATAAGTTCACGTCCACGGCATGCAGTTACAGGTACAATTTCACGTCAACGCCGTGTAGCTACATGTACAATTTCACGTACACGCCGTGTAGCTACATATACAATTTCATGTACATGGCGTGTAGCTACAGGTAAAGGTTCACGTACACGGCCGGTGATTACCGGTATAAGTTCACGTACACGGCGTGTAGCTACAGGTATAAGTTCACGTACTTGGCGTGTAGATACAGGTATAAGTTCACGTACTTGGCGTGTAGATACAGGAATAAGTTCACGTACACGGCCGGTGACTACCGGTATAAGTTCATGTACACGGCCGGTGACTAACGGTATAAGTTCAGGTACACGGTGTGTAGCTACAGGTATGAGTTCACCTACACGGCGTGTGACTACAGGTATAAGTTAACGTACACGTCGTGTAGGTATAGGTATTAGTTCACGTACACGGCGTGTAGCTACAAGTATAAGTTAACGTACACGTCGTGTAGCTATAGGTATTAGTTCACGTACACGGCGTGTAGCTACAGGTATATGTTCACGTACACGTCGTGTAGCTATAGGTATTAGTTCAAGTACACGGCGTGTAGCTACAAGTATAAGTTAACGTACACGTCGTGTAGCTATAGGTATTAGTTCACGTACACGGCGTGTAGTTACAGGTATAAGTTCACGTACACGGTGTGTAGCTACAGGTATAAGTTAACGTACACGTCGTGTAGCTATAGGAATTAGTTAACGTACAAGGGATGTAGCTACAGGTATAAGTTTACGTACACGGCGTGTAGCTACAGGTATAAGTTCACGTACACGTCGTGTAGCTACAGGTATAAGTACGCGTACACGGCGTGTAGCTAAAGGTATAAATACACGTACACGGCGTGTAGCTACAGGTATAAGTTCACGTACACGGCGTGTAGCTACAGGTATAAGTTTACGTACACGGCGTGTAGCTACAGGTATAAGTTCACGCATAAGGCGTGTAGATACAGGTATAAGTTCACGTACGCGGCGTATTGCTACAGGTTTAGAGTTCTCGTACATGGCGTGTAGCTACAGGTACAAATAAGTTCACGTACACGGCGTGAAGCTACAGGTATTAGTTCACGTACACGACGTGGAGCTACTGTTATTAGTTCACGTTCACGGCGTGGAGCTACTGTTATTAGTTCACGTACACGGCGTGTAGCTACAAGTATAAGTTCACGTACACGGCGTGTAGATACAAGTATAAGTTCACGCATACGGCGTGTAGATACAGGTATAAGTTCACGCATACGGCGTGTAGATACAAGTATAAGTTCACGTACGCGGCGTGTAGCTACTGGTATAAGTTCACGCATACGGCGTGTAGATACATGTATATGTTCACGTACACGGCGTGTAGATACAGCTATAAGTTCAAGTACATGGCGTGTAGCTACAGGTATAAGTTCACGTACACGGCATGTAGCTACAGGTATATCTTCACGTACAAGCGTGTAGCTACAGGTATAAGTTCACGTACACGGCGTGTAGCTACAGGTATAGGTTCACGTACACGGCGTGTAGCTACATGTATATGTTCACGTACACGTCGTGTAGCTACAGGTATAAGGTCACGGACACGTCGTATAGCTACAGGTTATTGTTCACGTACACGTCGTGTAGATACAGGTATAAGTTCACGTACACGGCGTGTGACTACAGGTATTAGTTCACGTACAAGCGTGTAGCTACAGGCATAAGTTCACGTACACGGCATGCAGCTACAGGTACAATTTCACGTCAACGCCGTGTAGCTACATGTACCATTTCACGTACACGGCGTGAAGCTACAGGTACAATTTCACGTACACGGCGTATAGCTACATGTATATGTTCACGTACACGTCGTGTAGCTACAGGTATAAGGTCACGGACACGTCGTATAGCTACAGGTTAATGTTCACGTACATGGCGTGTAGATACAGGTATAAGTTCACGTACACGGCGTGTGACTACAGGTATTAGTTCACGTACAAGCGTGTAGCTACAGGCATAAGTTCACGTACACGGCATGCAGCTACAGGTACAATTTCACGTCAACGCCGTGTAGCTACATGTACCATTTCACGTACACGGCGTGAAGCTACAGGTACAATTTCACGTACACGGCGTATAGCTACAGGTACTTTTTCACGTACGCGGCGTGTAGCTACAGGTACAATTTCATGTTCACGGCGTGTAGCTACAAGTACAATTTCACGTTCACGCCGTGTAGCTACAGGTGCCATTTCACGTTCACGCCGTGTAACTACAGGTACAATTTCACGTTCACGGCGTGTAGCTACAAGTACAATTTCACGTTCACGCCGTGAAACTACAGGTACAATTTCACGTACACGGCGTGTAGCTACAAATACAATTTCACGTTCACTCCATGTAGCTACAGATACAATTTCACGTTCACGGCGTGTAGCTACAAGTACAATTTCACGTTCACGCCATGTAACTACAGGTACAATTTCACGTACACGGCGTGTAGCTACAATTACATTTTCACGTTCACGGCGTGTAGCTACAAGTACAATTTCACGTTCACGCCATGTAGCTACAGGTACTTTTTCACGTACACGGCGTGTAGCTACAAGTACAATTTCACGTTCACGCCGTGTAGCTACAGGTACAATTTCACGTTCACGGCGTGTAGCTACAATTACATTTTCACGTTCACGCCGTGTAGCTTCAGGTGCAATTTCACGTTCACGCCGTGTAACTACAGGTACAATTTCACGTACACGGCGTGTAGCTACAAGTACAATTTCAAGTTCACGCCATGTAGCTACAGGTACAATTTCACGTTCACGGCGTGTAGCTACAATTACATTTTCACGTTCACGCCGTGTAGCTTCAGGTGCAATTTCACGTTCACGCCGTGTAACTACAGGTACAATTTCACGTACACGGCGTGTAGCTACAGGTGCAATTTTACGTTCACGCCGTGTAGCTACAAGTACAATTTCACGTTCACGCCGTGTAACTACAGGTACAATTTCACGTTCATGCCGTGTAGCTACAGGTGCAATTTCACGTTCACGGCGTGTAGCTACAAGTACAATTTCACGTTCACGCCGTGTAACTACAGGTGCAATTTCACGTACACGGCGTGTAGCTACAGGTATAAGTTCACGTACACGGCGTGTAGCTACAGGTATCAGTTCACGTACACGCCGTGTAGCTACAAGTACAATTTCACGTTCACGCCATGTAGCTACAGGTACAATTTCACGTTCACGGCGTGTAGCTACAATTACATTTTCACGTTCACGCCGTGTAGCTACAGGTGCAATTTCACGTTCACGGCGTGTAGCTACAATTACATTTTCACGTTCACGCCGTGTAGCTACAGGTGCAATTTCACGTTCACGCCATGTAGCTACAGGTACAATTTCACGTTCACGGCGTGTAGCTACAATTACATTTTCACGTTCACGCCGTGTAGCTACAGGTGCAATTTCACGTACACAGCGTGTAGCTACAGGTACAAAATTTACGTACACGGCATGCAGCTACAGGTACAATTTCGCGTACACAGCGTGTAGCTACAGGTACAAAATTTACGTACACGGCATGCAGCTACAGGTGCAAGTTCACGTCAACGCCTGTAGCTACAGGTACAATTTTACGTACACGGCGTGTAGCTACAGGTACAATTTTACGTACACGCCGTGTAGATACAGGTGCAATTTTACGTACACGGCGTGTAGATACAGGTGCAATTTTACGTACACGCCGTGTAGATACAGGTGCAATTTTACGTACACGCCGTGTAGATACAGGTGCAATTTTACGTACACGGCGTGTAGATACAGGTGCAATTTTACGTACACGCCGTGTACATACAGGTACAATTTTACGTACACGCCGTGTAGCAACAGGTACAAGTTCACGTCAACGCCTGTAGCTACAGGTACAATTTCAGGTACACGTCGTGTAGCTACAGGTGCAATTTTACGTACACGCCGTGTAGATACAGGTGCAATTTTACGTACACGCCGTATAGATACAGGTGCAATTTTACGTACACGGCGTGTAGATACAGGTACAATTTTACGTACACGGCGTGTAGATACAGGTGCAATTTTACGTTCACGGCGTGTAGATACAGGTGCAATTTTACGTACACGCCGTGTACATACAGGTACAATTTTACGTTCACGCCGTGTAGCAACAGGTACAAGTTCACGTCAACGCCTGTAGCTACAGGTACAATTTCACGTACACGTCGTGTAGATACAGGTACAATTTCACGTACACAGTGTATGGCTGCATGTATAAATGCAGGTATATGGCGTGTCCTGGTAATAAACATAGCGTAGATTCTGCTTCATAGCCATTCCTGTACATTACATGGTATTTTCGTTTGTAAACAAAGTATTTTGGCCAGCATGGATAATTCTGCCTTTAGAAGAGTCTGATTTAAATTATTATTACCTTAATTCTTTTTGACCATTCGCATACATTGCCTCTTTATGGTGGTTGCCATAAAAATGCAATTTTATTCAAACAGCTTTCAATGTAAACACTCAAAACCAATTGAAAGTGTGTTTTTTTAATTCTTAATAACAAGTAATAAGGTTTAAAGTAACTTCCGAAAAGAAAACTTTAATCTGTTATTTCGTTTTTTGATGTGAATATGAAAATAGCATAGAACAATACAACGACCTTTGAATGTAAAAGAAACAAAAAAAATGAACTATGTTATAGATTTATTCTATATATTTTCTTTTTGACAACATATGCATTTCAGTACGTTAAATATATTATGTAAAACCGCTTTGTTCGTGATAACAATACTTTATTAACATGTTTTACACTATTTCATAAAACAAAACGATCTCTATCAGTACACAAATATGCACATACTTTGCCTAGTTGAACAGTTTAGCACATATCATGATATAAATTTAAATCTTCAATGTTATGACATAGTGAAAATCGTTAACCATTTTCAGGACAACGAAATGAATATAACATGAATTATGTATTCCTAGGTAACTCAAATTCTACTTGAACAATAAAAATGCAATTTTTGACATTTAAAATTAATAATTTACCTTGCTGTAACAATTTTAAAATAAACAATTCTGTTATTTGCGTATGCAAACAATTCAACCGACATGGACCAATTAATAAATAGTCTTGCAATTACCTGTTGAATGTGTCAAGGGACTCGCTCGTGTTTTGGACCAAGAATTAATTTTCAAGAAAAGGCATCTGAAAACACTTATATTATAAAAAGATAACTCTTTCATACTGAAATTGGTGACACAATACAATTAAAGTATTAAACAATATTCCAGTTTTAGTGGGAAGCTAACCCATACCGGTATAGTGGAAGAAAAAATTAGAAATCCGAAACCTACACCACTCGGCCACAAAGATTGGTACCACATCGGATTGATATTTTAACCTTCATCAAAGACATTGGTAACATAAAGTGATAATTTGATCAGCCAATCACGAAACAACTCTTCGGCGAATTGCGTTGCTGACGTAAAATTCGTGATCTTCAAAGACAATATTTGCGGATCTATCAGCATTTGTTGAAGGGTCCAAGCCTTCAGTATCTTTGTTTTAACACCAATGATTTGCTACACTTTAAGTCGTGGTAAAAATATCTTGAAAAAAAAAAATTAACAAACTATGAACGAATCCCTTTAAGCATGCATATATCATGTACTAACACGCAAATATTGTATAATATGGTTTATTTCAAACGTCACACAATCAATACAAAACATATAAAATGGCATCAAACAGTATTAGAAAAGCCATCAAAAACACAAAGTAACAAAAATATCTTTGTAAACATAATTCTAACCGTTTTGTCAATGCCATGTTTTGTTTATAATTACATTGACTATTAGCCATCTCAACGATCAGTCATGCTTCTATAAGATAACACTCAAACCAACGGCTTATATGTAGGTCGGTTTGTAAAATGCGGAAATAGAAGTAAAGGACCAATGCGTAAAATGCTGGTATTGAAGTTAAAGACCAATGTGTAAAATGCTGGTAATTCAGTTAAAGACCAATGCGTAAAATGCTGGTATTGAAGTTGAAGACCAACGCGTAAAATGCTGGTATTGAAGTAAAGAACCAATGCGTCATGTTTTAGTAGCTATGATAAAGGCTGGCAAAGACGTAAAGGATCAATGTTTAACATATCAGTAAGTTTGTAAAACGCTGGTATGGAAGTAAAGAACTGTTGCGTCTCAATTCAGTAGGTATGTGAAATGCTGGCATATAAGTAAAGAACCAATGCTGTACATGTTAATTGGTATGTAAAATGGTGCAACAGCAGTAAAGGCCCAATGATTTACATGTCAGTAGGTATGTGAAATGCTGGCATGGAAGTAAAAGTCCAATGTTTTACTTTTAAGTGGGTAAGTAAAATGCTGGCATAGAAGTAAAAGTCCAATGTTTTACATTTAAGTGGGTAAGTAAAATGCTGACATAGAAGTAAAAGTCCAATGTTTTACATTTAAGTGGGTAGGTAAAATGCTGGCATAGAAGTAAAAGTCCAATGTTTTACATTTAAGTGGGTAAGTAAAATGCTGACATAGAAGTAAAAGTCCAATGTTTTACATTTAAGTGGGTAAGTAAAATGCTGACAAAGAAGTAAAAGTCCAATGTTTTACATTTAAGTGGGTAAGTAAAATGCTGACAAAGAAGTAAAAGTCCAATGTTTTACATTTAAGTGGGTAAGTAAAATGCTGACATAGAGGTAAAAGTCCAATGTTTCACATTTAAGTGGGTAAGTAAAATGCTGACAAAGAAGTAAAAGTCCAATGTTTTACATTTAAGTGGGTAAGTAAAATGCTGTCATAGATGGAAAGGACCAATGCTTTCCATGTTAGTGGGTATGTGAAATGCTGACATAGAAGAAAAATACTATTGCTTTACGTTTAAGTGGGTAAGTAAAATGCTGGCATAGAAGTAAAAGACCAATGCTTTAAATGTCGGCATTTTGGTACAGGTTTGTTAAATGTCATGTAACCCAAGGGCACCAAAAAGAAAATGTGAATACATTGTTTATCTCAATTTATTTCGAGACAACTAATTACCTATTTGCATTAAATTGGAAAAAAAACATATATGAAATGTTTATGTAAAACAAAATGTACACTGTAAGCAGTAACACAATCACAAAAACTACAGAGGCAAGCCAACAAATATATTCGTATGTAAAAAAAAAACGAAAATATGATGTTCTTTTGCATTTCGAAAAGGTATCACAGCAATTATTTCTAAAATTACAAACGCGATTAAAAAATATTTTTAAATATCAAAAATCTTTTTTTCGCAGGCAAAATTGATTAAACAGATTAAACAATATGAACCTTTATAAATACCTCTATAAATGTTGTGTTTTCAATTAATAGCTATGCAGCTACAAATATCTCAGCTAAAAAAATACTCATTTATCGATTATATTTTTTTATTTGTACCTAAGTCATCTCCTATTTCTGTTTTGATCATTAAAATCAAATGAGTTAAACATGATAATGCATTAAAATAAAATAAAATAAAAACTATTTTGCATCAATCTATATTCCGCGCCTTTAAATCATTCACAGGGCAGTCGTTGATTTAAAAGTACAAATTACCGTACAGAAAAAACATTTTAGGTAAAATACTAGCTTGAATACAAATAACATTGAAGAGGTTGCGGAACACGGCGTGTAGCTATACTTACATAGAAGTGTGGCCATTATTTAGAATGGTTTGCAAATTAACTTTTTAAAACTTGTACTTGTAGACTCGCATTCGGAACACCGCGGCCAGTTTCAATCGAAAACAACCTTGGATGTATATGAACGGTTTACAATGTCAGAGATCTTAACACTACGCTGCAAGTAGATCGCGTAGTAATTTCAATTGAGCAGTTAATTTTAATGACTTACCTCTTGGGAATCTTAATAATTTATGCAATAATATACTTCACGGGAAATCAATTAAAACTTAGTAATACAAAAGAAACGATAAATCAATATAATTACCTAATACTAAATTTAAAGTGTTATGAATAACTGATGTACCAGCAAACATCCAATGTTGTTTTCGATGGAAAATGGCCGAGGAGTTCCGATTAGTACACTCGCTGTTGTCGCATTAACAACTTTCCTCGTGCTATCGTACATGTTATTCAAAATTTGTTCAATGTACACATTCCTTGATGACGTAGTGCACAAAAAGTAGTTCACATTTACACGTACCCGAATAAGTAGCGTTTTGCGCAAGCTTTCTACTTTATCACTCTAGTGTTAATAAGTAACACAATTATAATGAATAAAATAATGTATGAATGCAAATGTCTACAAACTCCTAAATTCAAAACTAAAACACTTTTTCTAAATATAAACATTATCATTTCGCTAACTGTTGGCCGGAGACCAACTGGGCGTAAACTCCTTTCCGGCTCAGTAACTGGTGGTGGTTCCCGCTCTCAACCACGTTTCCGGCGTCAATTACGTAAATATAGTCTGCGTTTTGCACGGTTGATAGGCGGTGGGCTATCACAATACACGTTCGGCCCTTCTGGGCATTGTCTAAGGCCGCTTGCACCACCTAGGGTTAAGAAATATAACGCAGTATGAGTAAACAGTTAATAGAGATTATATTTGCATGTGATGGCTCAACTTTTGACAAGTAAACTGTTCGGGATGTTTGTACAATTACAGTCGATACTCGATATGTCGAACTCTGTTATCTCAATGTTCCGGTTATGCCGAACATTTCTGGACTATTTCAGATTTAGTTAGGTATGTTCGGTATTTCGGTTAAATCGAATGATTCTTATCTACATGAATTTCCTGAGGTCCAAACGCCTTCGACATATCGAGTTTTTACTGTATCTTATGAAAAACTTGCCACTGTAAGCTATGTATAATTTTGAAGTTGGATATTAAAGAGGGACGTATAATCTAACTTTGTTGCTTAAAATTATATTGCAAATCCTGTTAAATGGGGAAAACCTGATTTTGATTTATAAAAGCGTATCATTTCTATATGCTATTATAGCTAAAACAAAAAACCTAACCTCATCTCAACAATGATTATTGCATTAAACATATAAGCATGTTCATAGCAATTACAACATATGCAAAGACATATATTTGGGCAAAAAATAAATATAAGAAGAGCAAAACAATATTAAAGATGAAAAAGGAAAAAACTAGTTTCAAAAGATGTTTGCATTGTATATAAACTTTAACAGGTAAATTGAGTTCTTATTCGATTTTTTCGGATAATAAATTGACATTTTTTGCAGATTTGGACACGCGTTATAATATCTTTTTATACATTTGGTTCTTAGATATAAATAAAACAAAAAAGCAAAGTGACGAGTATTGTACAAAGCTTTCCTTTTAATCAAGAAATGTTTGAATGATAAGATTATGAAATAGATTTTTGTATGTCTGGGATACTTCTTACAATTCAGTCGTCGTTCAGCTATCTTTTTGTTTGAGCCTCCAATTGAACTAGGTTGCCTATAATACTCGTCTAATTCAAACCTTTTCGCTCTCCGTATCCAAAGCGGAAGTGGCTTCATCCAACAGAAGAATTCTGGGATTGCGAATGAGGGCTCGGGCAATGGCCACCCGTTGTTTCTGTCCCCCAGACAACTGGGTCCCCTTCTCGCCTACCACCGTATCATAGCCCTGACAAATAAAGGAATGTAAGACTTTGTGTTAAAGAATACGATTCACAAATAATCTAGTACTCTCATAGCTCCGTTAACTTTAATAATTAAAGATGCACTCTTACAGATTTACCGTTTTTACAGCGTTTTTATTTTTTGTCTTGAAAAGAGCAAATTTTTGCGTAAATATCTGAACACCAGTGATAAAAGATTGCTGACAAAAGATCAGATCGCAGATTATCATAGTTCCGTTCGAAATTTTTATGGCTTTAACAGTTAGTTAATTTTTAAGAAAATGCATAAAACATTATTTGTTTAACTTAAATATAAAAATCTGCGATCTGATTTTTGTCAGCAGTCTTATATCACTGGATTCCATTGATTTTCGCAAAAATTGGCTCGTTCCAAGACAAAAAAAAGTTGTCAAAACATTCATCTATGAGAGTGAAGCTTTAAGGTTATGCCTACTGACCCAATCCAATTGTTATATCATTTGAAAGGTATTGTTTTTAATCAATATGTAAAGACATGACCGAAAGAACAGTATACATAAATTAATTACAGTTTTGTACAGATTTTTTAAGTTGTCAAAAAGGTCAATCTGTGAGGGTGCAGCTTTAAGGTTAGCCCATGAAATAGCTTAATGCGACTGACCCGGGCTGTTGTCTGCTCCCCTATGTCAATTCACTGGCACCTGTTTTTCAAACTCATTTTTATTTTGAATGAAAAAAAATCTTATATTTCCATCTTAAAAAATGTGAAAATTTATTGATTTTTTTATCTTTCCATGAATATGCAATATGTGCTGTCTATATATTCAAACATAGGGAACAAAGAGCATATTGATGAAAAGAAATATTGTTTGATAATACTTTCTTATAAACACAAATGGTGTAATTGAATATGTTATGTTTGAGGACGTTTTATTTGGCTGAGATACGACAGTAGACGTGTGTCCTTTCGAATACAACCTACATTTTCCGCCAATGAGATTGCAGATAGGCAACCACTGGGTAGTCGACTTAATCATTAAGAATTTCAACGTTCGCGCGTGTTTAAAGGTCAGCCTTTTGCCACTCATCCGATACACAATCCCTGCGTCAGATTTTGCGTCGACAATGTATTAGCAAATGAGGCTGTATTCTAAGTCTGACAGTTAGATGACATGAAGTGAATTCTTAATGATTAAGAAGGACTAGTTCGCTGCGCGCATTCCGCCCGTTTTTAATCACTAAGAATTCACTTCATGTCATCTGACTATTACTTAAAGGCCTAGTTTAAGCCTTCTTTAAGTGACCCCATCACCCCCCCCCCCCACCCCAATCGGGGTATAGTACACAACCTCTGTGTATTGAGCTTAATCTTCTTGCCTTGATCCCTCTTATCAGATCTCCAATCTGAGTATCCTGCTAAGCAGTTTTGGAGGTTTCATTATAATATTGGACCCTAAATGGCCCTAAGCCAATAAACCAATATACAGGAAATTGGATCCTGCTGTGACACCAGTGCAATTAGCAGAAGAAGCACAGCAGGGGATTATAATGCCAAACATTCCTTAAACTAGGCCTTTAAAACCATTGTTTTGGGCGGAACACACCAAAAATAGGTATCAACACATCTTACATCATTAGAAAGTACAACTTATTAACAATAAAAATACCTCTGGCAATGATGCGATATATTCATGGATATTTGCAGACCGTGCGGCGGAAATGACGTCATCCATTCCATATGAAGCCACATCCAGCCCGTATAGAATGTTTTCTCGAATGCTGCAGTCAAACAGGATTGGTTCCTGGCTTACAACACTGATCAGGAATCGTAGACGCTTGATATTTACGTCTTTGATGTTTGTTCCGTCTACTTCCTGTAAAGTGATATTTGTTATTGAAACATTTTGTTACTTTAATGGCCAATTCAATTGTTTTTAATACTTTTTATCATTTAAAGCGAAAGAATCAGCCCCATAATCAATATAATCCTCACTCATCTACCAAAACTTTTATTATTTTATATTGACTATTATTCAATTTGTTGTTTTTTATCTCTTCTGTCAGAAAAATAACGCTTGTCAAATAAACAATTAGGGTCATTAAAGCAACATTTCAATGACTGTGTTTTAACCCTTTTGGTGGTTCAAGTTAAGTGATCGAATCATATTCGCGCATTTCAGTTATTGCCGATCACTGGATAACTCCGGTTTCACATTCCTATAAGTCCGCCTGTGAAACTGATACGCAGTAGGTCCCAGACCACGAATTAATTTTCTAGTGTTTCACGACCCCTAGCACCATACTGTATATGAGAATAAAGTTCCACTTGTGTACTATACATTGAATAATATTAGAAAACGAACTACGTTCTGTCGAGAAAAATACAATTGGTTGAACGTTCAGCAATGTTGTTTTTTTTTTAAATAAATAAAATAATATACTCAATCACTATAAAGATTAAAAGTAGCTAATGGTCTAAGATGGTAAAACAATGCTTTGATTCACTGTCATGTATAAACAAAACGGCATTTTACACTGTCTAGTCGCTGCCGAATTGGTGTTATTTACCCTGTGAAGAACTGCACACGTTTAGACAGCAATCGGAACTCCTCGGCGATTTTCCATCGAAAATAACCGCGGATGTATATGAACGATTTACAGTGTAAGAATTCTTTACTTCAATAGATCGCGAAGGAATTTTGATTGAGCGATAAAACAATAGACCTTTACTTTTAGGATTATTAATTATGTATGCAATACTACTTTTCCTAGGGATTCAATTTGAATAAAGTATTAAATACAAAATTACACTTAAAAACAATACATTTAAAAAATATATTTTATTAATTTAACGAACTATTTTTGTACTTCTATTGAAGTACCGACATACATCCGAGGTTATTTCCAATGGAAAATGGCCGAGAAGTTCCGATTGAAAAGACAACTCACTATAGAGCCCTGCTGTGGGTCGTAGTATCTCTGTAGAAGGGAGACAACGGTGGACTTCCCACATCCGCTCGGTCCAACAAGGGCCACAGTCTGACCTGCTTTAACACTTATGTTGATCCCTTTAAGGACCTCAACATCCGGTCGCGTGGGGTACCGGAATTGGATGCCCCTGAATTCGACGTTCCCTGATGTATCGGACTGAAGTAGAAAATTAGGACTTAAGTAAGTTTGTCATAGTTCACTTAAAATGTTTCGATTGGATTGTATAGAAAGCTGTAAGGTATAAAAAATAATCAAAGAAGTGAATATAACGCAAATTATTGACAAAAATAGTAAGCTTAGCTCCATCCTGTTATACGGGACTTAAGAAATTTCGAGAAATTGGGGTCTGGTGTTTTTAATGAGCGGCCAAGAGTCGCTGTCCCTGATACGCTCTTGGTGAATTATTAACATCATTCAGCTGATTATGAACGTCGGGTGGGGTACTTCGGAGCTAATTAAAAAAATTATCATAATATTTGAAGAACAAGCAACGATCTAAATATATATGAAATGTTAAAACATTACAAAGGGTTTAGTTCTGGTTTATTTACATCAATTAACTTTAAGGGATGTGTAATAAAAATAACTCGTATAATCGAATTAACTCCCTTTAGTGTTATTCATTCCCTCTCGTCTGCTTCACTTTAAAAAGGTGCTCATAAGTAAATGTCGACCTATGAATATGTACTGAATTTCTAAAGCCTAACACTAGCTGATCCAGGTGTGATTAGTTCGGGGAACACCCGGTGCCGCCGCACCCTCCCCGTCCCCCGTCCCCAGTGTTTTTGTTGTCTTAGTTAACTTCTCGGATCAGTTAAGTATACAAAATATTATCAATTAAACAAGAATACACCATTTCATATTAAATAGCCAAAATGTATTTGGGGAGAAAACACGCCATATCACATTAAGATCATAACTGTTTAAATGTGTGTGATAGAGGGCGCACGCCCTGCTTCCCAAAAGTGAGTCGCCCCTATAACGCCAAATCTTGTAACCGTCCATAGCTAAACCTACCAGGTACTGGCCCCTTTCCGACGACACGTCTATGGCTGGGATTGTGTCGAGAATCTTGAATATCATCCCACCGGCAGTCGCCGCCTTGGAGTAGTCCGGCAGGAAGGAGCTTACCTGTCCAAGGACAAGGCCGGTGAACGCGATCGCAAAGAAAACCCTGAAATAATGCGACATTTCAAAAATCACTTTTCACTCCCTTTATATTCATCAGTATGCGCGAAACGGTTTACATTTACATATGCTTGCAGCTTTATCAAATTATAAACCTCTAAATGCGTATTTTTTCATTCTTTTAAACTAACGTCATTTGCACTAGAAGATCATAGGTGGTGGGGTGCACCCAGCGCACGCCCCCTGAAATCGACTAAGTTCACTTTTTATTTCAATATAGGAGACAATAAGTAATAAAATACGCCCCTAGCACACCATTTCGGACTAGAAATTATTAAAACTGTTTTGGTGGAGTATCCCCCCCTGCTTCTGAGGGAGGGGCGCAAGTCGAAAGGTTGAGCCCATAAGATATGCCACCTCTTACGTCAAATCATGGATCCATCCCTGATTTGTACTTACTTGAATACATCATCGGGCTGCATCTGGCCAAGGGTGACCATGTAGGCCCCAAACCGGAAGCAACCAGCATACAGGAAGAACACAATACCCGAAGAAAACCCGAACCCAAATGCCTGCAGTTGCGTCATACGAAGTTTGGTCCTGAAACGTCAAATTTGCAGTGAATCAATATTCAAATGATACTTGCCAATAAAAGATACATTGGATCAATATGCAACAGATCATCATTAACAACAGACACAGGAGATCTATTTTCAACATATCATAGTTAAAAACGGACACATTCACTCTATATTTAACAGGTAACATTTAACAACAGACACAGTGTATCAATTTTTAACTGGTGGTCGTTAGCAACAGAGACAGTGGATCAATATTCAACTGATAGTCGTTATCAACAGACGCAGTGGACCAATATTCAACAGATAGTCGTTATCAACAGACGCAGTGGACCAATATTCAACAGATAGTCGTTATCAACAGACGCAGTGGACCAGTGTTCAACTGATAGTCGTTATCAACAGACGCAGTGGACCAGTGTTCAACTGATAGTCGTTATCAACAGACGCAGTGGACCAATATTCAACTGATAGTCGTTGTCAACAGACGCAGTGGACCAGTGTTCAACTGATAGTCGTTATCAACAGACGCAGTGGACCAGTGTTCAACTGATAGTCGTAAACAACAGACGCAGTGGATCAGTGTTCAACTGATAGTCGTTAACAACAGACGCAGTGGACCAGTGTTCAACTGATAGTCGTAAACAACAGACGCAGTGGATCAGTGTTCAACTGATAGTCGTAAACAACAGACGCAGTGGATCAGTGTTCAACTGATAGTCGTAAACAACAGACGCAGTGGATCAGTGTTCAACTGATAGTCGTAAACAACAGACGCAGTGGATCAGTGTTCAACTGATAGTCGTAAACAACAGACGCAGTGGATCAGTGTTCAACTGATAGTCGTAAACAACAGACGCAGTGGATCAGTGTTCAACTGATAGTCGTAAACAACAGACGCAGTGGATCAGTGTTCAACTGATAGTCGTAAACAACAGACGCAGTGGATCAGTGTTCAACTGATAGTCGTTATCAACAGACGCAGTGGATCAGTGTTCAACTGATAGTCGTTATCAACAGACGCAGTGGATCAGTGTTCAACTGATAGTCGTTATCAACAGACGCAGTGGATCAGTGTTCAACTGATAGTCGTTAACAACAGACGCAGTGGATCAGTGTTCAACTGATAGTCGTTAACAACAGACGCAGTGGATCAGTGTTCAACTGATAGTCGTTAACAACATACGCAGTGGATCAGTGTTCAACTGATAGTCGTTAACAACAGACGCAGTGGATCAGTGTTCAACTGATAGTCGTTAACAACAGACGCAGTGGATCAGTGTTCAACTGATAGTCGTCATCAACAGACGCAGTGGATCAATGTTCAACTGATAGTCGTCAACAACAGACACAGTAGATCAATATATGCAACTGATAGTCGTCAACAACAGACACAGTAGATCAATATATGCAACTGATAGTCGTCAACAACAGACACAGTAGATCAATATTCAACTGATAGTCATTAACAACAGACACAGTAGATCAATATATGCAACTGATAGTCATTAACAACAGACACAGAAGATCAATATTCAACTGATAGTCATTAACATCAGACACACTGGATCAATAATCAACTGTTCGTCGTTAAAAACTAATAGAGTTGTTAGTACTGTTTTTTTCCAGGATGTTATATTCGACAGGGAAATATTAGTTGTCTTAGATAATTCGTGAAACTGTCCCTGGGTCCCGATCAGTATTTAAAAAATGGAAGGATAAACCCTGAAAAGGTATATATCCTTATGATATAAGCAATCTACGGAAGGATCGACACAAACATACACAAGATATAATTATGGCAAGTGTACAGATCCTACCTGTATGGTGTCTCGAGGTAACTGGTATATTTAGTGTAGAACTCTGGCTCTCTGCTTAAGGCTTGCACAGTGCGGACATTTTCAATAGATTCGGAAGCCGTCTGCAAATACAACAAAAATGTGTATAATGCAATAGTTAATCATAACACAATTAACATGACGCACGTGACGAATGGCATCGCCTAGGTTGATTGTCCGAGGTTGATTGTCTGATACTAATTATCTAAGGTTGATTGTCCGAGGAAGATTGTCGGAAGGACAACCCACGTCATATCAATTGTTGCAATGAAATTCCAAAAGAGTTGCGTACCTTTCCTGCCAGTTCTAGATCCACGTTGTCTTTTTTCTGTGTACCCATAACGGTCTTTAACTGGATAGCGCCTGGAACCAGAAATAGTTAATAATAATCCTTATTTTAATAAAATAATTCCTCATTATAATGAAAATCCCAATTTTTATACAGTCAATATTTGCTATGTCGAAGCCGTATCTTGTGGTATCTTGGAAAAAACTTTAAGATAACGAGCATTCGACATAACCGAACTACAAAACATATCTTTATAATTCGACATAACCGGAACATCAAGATAACAGAGTTGGACAAATATGATATTAATTTTCAATTTAATTGTTTCAATTTTGTTTCTAGCAAATTGTTAATCCCAAAATGTTGTTATTTAAACATCTTAGATTTACCTTTTGTTGCACTAATCCTATTCGACAATCATTCATCTTGTGTAACCATTTTATTATTGTGTGTTTGCAAACTTTACCTGTTTGCTCATTAACTATGTGTATGCTATAGGCATAATTGCCTTAAATGCATTAAAAGTTGTTGTTGTTTTTAGTGTTCTTGTTGTTATTGATGTTGTTTTTGTTGTTGTTGTTGCTGCTGTTGTTGTTGTTGTTGTTGTTGTTGTTGTTGTTGTTGTTGTTGTTGTTGTTGTTGTTGTTGTTGTTGTTGCCGTATAAGAAAAAAACATAAAAGATGTGTTACCTGCTGCAACCATAAGCGGAACCCCTCCGAGCACCACTAGGGCAAGCTGCCAGCCGTAGATGAAAGAGATGGTAAGAGCCGCCACCATACCCACAAGAGACTGTAGCACTGTGGCTATTCGGATACCTGTTGCCTAAAGGGACACAGAGACTGTCATAAAACGTATGAACGCAAAGTTACGAAAGTGTTTAAGTACTACCGAAGAGCAGAACTCATCTTCTGGGGGCGGGGATTGGTGGGGATGGGGCAGCAAGTCCTGCGGTTCCGTGGTGTAATTCATTTTTACCGAGGGTTGCGTCCTTTGCAAGTCGCATGTTAAGAGCCCCGGTGGCGTGGTAAGGGTCGTCGTTGTTTGTGACTTCTCAACGCAGGGATTGTGTGTGATTAGATACTTTTTTTATTAAATTCACTTACTCTCTTACCAATACGATGTCAGTGGCATGTCATATAGAGACAGCCCCGATTAAGACGGTTCATGGTAATGTCAACGGATCAAATATGTGTGACTACGAATAGTTCGTGTTGTTCTATTTTAACTCACATTTTTCACAAGGGAGGCGTCAGTTGCAAGCCGCGTGGTGAGAGCCCCAGTGGAATGTTTCGCGTCGTCAAAGTAGGCGACGTCTTGACGCAGGAAGGCATTAAACGTCTTCAGACGTAAACGCTTCGTAAGGGTCTCACCGGAGTAGCCGAAACTCACCGTCTGAATGAGATAGATTTATATGGGTTTCAGTATAGTTATCATTTCAGTTATGATTTAATATCATAAATGACGTTGCCAGTATCATAAGGCGTCATTAATAAAAAAGAAATTTAAGTATATATATATATATATATATATATATATATATATATATATATATATATATATATATATATATATATATTAAAATAATATAACTAGTGCAATAAATTTTGACGTTAACATGTGCGCGCAATATAGCAACATTTTATGTATTTAAAGCTGCACTCTCACAGATTGAACGTTTTGACAACTTTATTTGTTTTGTCTTGGAACGAGCCTTTTTTGCGAAAATGTATGGAAACCAGTTATATAAAACTGCTGAAAAAAAAATTGATCGCAGATTTTTTATATTTAAGTTCAAAAATGGATGTTTTATGCACTTTTCTTAAACCGTTAGTAACGGTTTAAGCCATAAAACATTAATATCCGAACGGAAATATGAAAATCTGCGATCGGATCTTTTGTCAGCAATCTTTTTTTATTGGTTTGCAGATATTAACGCAAACATTTGCTCTTTCCAAGACAAAAAATAAAATAAAAAAAGTAAAAACGGTATATCTGTGAGAGTGCAGCTTTAACGCAATTAATACTCGAATTGGTATTGATAAAATAAATAGAATTTCACATTCGTGATCATTTACTACTTTTAATGAGGTTTTAGCAAAAAATAGCCGAAATTCACCAATTGAAAATAATGTAGCAAAAATATACATTATTAAACAGAACAATCCATAAACGATTTTATTCATAAAATAGCTCCGCCTTTAAAGATAATAAAGTATTTAATAAAAGGGTACCTACCTGTATTGTGAGGGTCAGAAACTGTGTTCCACCGAGGACTAGAAACATCATACTCCAGAAAAGACCGTTTTCGCCTCTGTTAATGAACACCTGAATGAACATAGATTGCATAACTTATTAAACATTCAATGTGACTAACATAGATATTATTTACAGTCGAACCCCGCTGGCTCGAGGTCCCAGGGACCATCAAAAATACCTCGAGCCTCGAGGAGTTCGAACCAAGAGGGAATACCTTTAGTATTAGGAAATCGGACATTTACATCCAGTTCGAGCCAACGAGAAAATCGCACCAAGCGAGTTCGAGCCAACGGGTTTCGACTGTAACTTATTCAACATCGAACTCTTGTATCCTTGAAACATTTTGACAAAAAGTGATGTTTTGAATCTTCATTCGGAAGCTTTTCACGTGTTTGGGCCTTTATCATAGGTTTAATATGGGACCCGTAAATGGTACAATACGGAAAAATACAGGATGTTTTTTACGCGCTAGCGTCCCGATACAGAAATATATTGTACGGTCAAGTGTTGAAAATTCGATTGTACCATTGGACGTATAAATTAGGTATATAAAATAATAAATACAAAAGTATATATTGACCATCTCAATTAAACATATAAGAGTAATGCTAACAACAGTCAACATTCAAACCTTAATCATCTCACTAAAGAATACGGCGAACACGGGCATAGTGGCGCCGTTGACTGCGGCGGCAATGCATCCAAGGACGATGAGCGGCCACTCCTTCCGGTTTTCACGTAACATCGAGCAGAAACCGGACTTCGGCGCCGTCTCCTGAGAAATAATCAGCGGATGTGTTAATAATTGGACATGAATGAAAGACAGGTATTATATAATTATTTGTATTACATTGTCTTTTAAAAAGACTGTATCACCCCAAAAAGTATGCACAAAAGAAAGAAAGAGAAGTTATAAATTAAGAACATGAAGCTTCTAATGAAGCTGTGAAAAGTTGCATTTGAATCGAAAACATGATTTTGTCGTGTATTTTTGTAATGAAATTGGTTTATTTATCAGTAATAAGTATACATTCTGTGGTAAGTATATTATTGCAGATTAAAGATGAGACTAAATAAAAAGTTACTTTAGTTGATGACGTCATTATGTCATCATTGATGACGTACCTGTTCAACTTCTTCCTTCTCCTTCTCCTCCTTGACCTTCGAGAGTTGTTTGGAGATTTGGCGGGAAACCTGCTTCTTCACCTTACCATCTCCTCCCGACAGTGTGCGCTTCCTGGGAACACCGTTCTCAACAATGTCTTGAGCTGGGGAAGATGTATCATGATAGTGAACGCTTAGATATATTACGGGAACACCGTTCCCAACAATGTCTTGAGCTGGGGAAGATGTATCATGATAATGCACGCTTAGATATACTACGGGAACACCGTTCCCAACAATGTCTTGAGCTGGGGAAGATGTATCATGATAGTGAACGCTTAGATATACTACGGGAACACCCTTCTCAACAATGTATCGAGCTTGGGAAGATGTATGAACACTTATATTGTATGTGAAGCTGTATTTATTTTGTCTGTTCTTATGAAAAAGAAAAAAAATAATATGTCCAATACCCCGGTTATAACGCGTGCTTAATTCTAGAGGTCAATTTTTGATAACCAAGGAGTGCGGATGTTTGTAAATACCATAAGCTCTTAACATTTTACTAATCGCATTTACTCATCGGTAAAGAAACAGAACGTTTAACGAAATTTGTTATTAATATATTTCCGTTCGAAATTTAATATTTATGGCTAAAAGCGTTACTAACGCTTTAAGAAAAATGCTTCAACATCAATTTTTGAACATAAATATAAAAAAGACCATTCTCAACAAT